>NW_021823509.1:554080-594080 GCF_901001165.1 Salmo trutta | reverse complement strand
TGTCCTCTCTCCTTTGTCCTCTCTCCTTTGTCCTCTCTCCTCCGTCCTCTCTCCTCCGTCCTCTCTCCTCTGTCCTCTCTCCTTCGTCCTCTCTCCTTTGTCCTCTCTCCTTTGTCCTCTCTCCTTCGTCCTCTCTCCTCCGTCCTCTCTCCTTCGTCCTCTCTCCTCCGCTCTCTCTCCTCCGCTCTCCTCTCCTTTGTCCTCTCTCCTCCGTCCTCTCTCCTCTGTCCTCTCTCCTTCGTCCTCTCTCCTCCGCCCTCTCTCCTTTGTCCTCTCTCCTTTGTCCTCTCTCCTTTGTCCTCTCTCCCCCGTCCTCCGTCCTCTCTCCTTCATCCTCTCTCCTCCGCCCTCTCTCCTTTGTCCTCTCTCCTTTGTCCTCTCTCCTCCGTCCTCTCTCCTTCGTCCTCTCTCCTCCGCCCTCTCTCCTTTGTCCTCTCTCCTTTGTCCTCTCTCCTTCGTCCTCTCTCCTTCGTCCTCTCTCCTCCGCTCTCTCTCCTTCGTCCTCTCTCCTTCGTCCTCTCTCCTCCGTCCTCTCTCCTCCGCTCTCTCTCCTCCGCTCTCTCTCCTTCGTCCTCTCTCCTTCGTCCTCTCTCCTTCGTCCTCTCTCCTCCGTCCTCTCCTCCGTCCTCTCTCCTCCGTGACCCAGAAATTGATAAGTGGTTTCCAGGTCATCCAAGCTCATCTTAGCTCATGTTCCTTCACCTTGACACCTCTCCTTGATTACCTTTGACCTTTTTCATAAGGAGAGAGGACACAGGAGTTAATAATAAAAATGCCCATGTCTTACCCCCTCCTCCTCTCTCTCCTCCTTCCTCTAAATCTCTCCATGTAAATGTTATTTACCACCCACCTTGTCCCATCCCGCAGGTACCTCAGCTCCACACACCACCTACCTCCTTCTCCCGGGGAGACACAACCTCCTCCTACCTCCCCCTCACGACAACCCTCCCCCTACCTCCCTTACCTCCCTCTCCCTCCCCCTTTGTTCAGGGAGACACATATCATTGGGTTCTCAAAGAGCCAATGATATGTGTCTCCCTTCACGGAGTTTATCACTGGTTTTGATGGGTGCCCCCCCCCTCCCCATGTGAGGCTCCTCCAGGAGGCCTTTGGGAGAAAAGCTGAGGCTTCTGGGACGAAATAGGAGAGGAGTGGCTGGTGGATTTGTGCGGTACTCGTGCGCTCTCTTCCTCTCCTTTCTCACTCCTCTCTCTCGACTCTCTTGACACAGTCCAGACAGAAGCTCTAGCTGCCCTCCCCTCCCTTTCTCTCTCCCTCCTCTCCCTTTCTCTCTCCCCTCCTCTCCCTTTCTCTCTCCCCTCCACTCCCTTTCGCTCTCCCACCACTCCCTTTCGCTCTCCCACCACTCCCTTTCGCTCTCCTACCACTCCCTTTCGCTCTCCCACCACTCCCTTTCGCTCTCCCACCACTCCCACCAATCCCTTTCACTCTCCCTCCCCTCCCTTTCTCTCTCCCTCCACTCCCTTTCTCTCGCCCCTCCACTCCCTTTCGCTCTCCCTCCTCTCCCTTTCTCTCTCCCTCCACTTCCCTTTCACTCTCCCACCACTCCTTTCTCTCTCCCACCACTCCATTTTTCTCTCCCCTCCCCTCCCTTTCTCTCTCCCTCCCCTCCCTTTCTCTCCCCTCCACTCCCTTTCGCTCTCCCACCACTCCCTTTCTCTCTTCCTCCACTCCCTTTCTCTCTCTCCCCTCCCTTTCTCTCTCCCTCTCATCCCTTTCTCTCTCCCTCCCTCTCCTTTCTCTCTCCCTCCCTTTCTCTCTCCCTCCCCTCCCTTTCTCTCTCCCTCCCCTCCCTTTCTCTCTCCCTCCCTTCCCTTTCTCTCTCTCTCCCTCTCTCTCTCTCTCTCTCTCTTTCTCTCTCCCTTCACTCCCTTTCTCTCTCTCTCCACTCCCTTTCTCTCTCCCTCCCTTTCTCTCTCCCTCCACTCCCTTTCTCTCTCCCTCCCCTCCCTTTCTCACTCCCTCCCTTCCCTTTCTCTCTCTCTCTCTCCCTCTCTCTCTCTCTCTCTCTCTCTTTCTCTCTCCCTTCACTCTCTTTTTCTCTCCCTCCCCTCCCTTTCTCACTCCCTCCCTTCCCTTTCTCTCTCTCCCTCCCTCCCTCCCTTTCTCTCTCCCTCCCCTCCCTTTCTCTTTCCCTCCCTTTCTCTCTCCCTCCCTCCCCTCCCTTTCTCTCTCCCTCCACACCCCTCTCTTTCGCTCTCCCTCTCATCTCTCTCTCTCTCTCTCTCCCTCCCTCCCTCCCTCCCTCCCTCCCTCCCTCCCTCCCTCCCTCCCTCCCTCCCTCCCTCCCTCCCTCCCTCCCTCCCTCTTTCTCTCCCTCCCCTCTCTTTCTCTTCCCTCCCTTCCATCCCACTTTCTCATGGACTCACTCACTCTGACAACCCAGCCATCCCTCCCTCCCTACCTCTCTACCCTCCCTCTCTCTTTCTCTCTCTCCCTCCCTCATCTGAGGTGAATAACAGTCATTACTCTGAGCACTCTGAGCACTCTGACTGTGAGGTCAAGGACAGACATTATGCCGTTAGAGCTGTCTGACTGTGAGGTCAAGGACAGCATGGGGCTCTGTTCCACCGTGACCAATAGGTAATGGGTAGTGAGGTAATGGGCGTGAAACGTGATGTCAGAACTACAAACTGCTATTAGTGCTGCCTCACTGATATAGGAAGTGTATGGGGCTGCAACCACAGATATGTCTGGATCAATGGGAGATAGATCCATGCAGGCTACAACCACAAATGTGAAGGGCAAGCAGTTTGTGTAAAGGTAGTGTGATTATATTGGAGGTAACACCTTATGATTAAGGCAATTTGGAAGTTAAGGGAGACTTCAACACCTAGTTTAGACTAGTGAAGGATCATATCACCTCCACCTTACCTGTCACCCTAGACCCACTTCAATTTGCTTACCTCCCCAATAGATCCACAGACGATGCAATCGCCATCACACTGCCCTATCCCATCTGGAGAAGAAGAATATCAATGTAAGAATGCTGTTCATTGACTACAGCTCAGCATTCAACACCATAGTACCCTCCAAGCTCATCATTAAGCTTGAGGCCCTGGGTCTCAACGCTGCCCTGTGCTTTTGGGTCCTGTACTTTCTGACAGGCCACCCCCAGGTGGTGAAGGTAGGAAACAACATCTTCACTTCGCTAATCCTCAAAACGGGGGCCCCACAAGGGTGCATGCTCAGCCCCCTCCTGTACTCCCTGTTCACCCATGACTGCATAGCCATGCACTCCCCCAACTCAATCATCAAGTTTGCAGACAACACAACAGTAGTGGGCTTGATTACCAACAACGACGAGACGGCCTACAGGGAGGAGGTGAGAGCACTCGGAGTGTGGTGTCAGGAAAACAACCTCTCATTCAACGTCAACAAAACAAAGGAGATGATCATGGACTTCAGGAAACAGCAGAGGGAGCACCCCCCCCCCCCCCCTATCCACATCAATGGGACAGTAGTGGAGAAGGTGGAAAGTTTTAAGTTCCTCTGTGTAAAAATGGTACACCCACAGAGACAGTGTGGTGAAGAAGGTGCAACAGCGCCTCTTCAACCTCAGGAGGCTGAAGAAATTTGGCTTGTCACCTAAAAACCTCACAAACTTTTACAAATGCACAATTGAGAGCATCCTGTCGGGCCGTATTACCGCCTGGTATGGCAACTGCACCGCCATCAACCACATAACATATCACCGGGGGCGAACTACCTGCCCTCCAGGACACCTACAGCACCCAATGTAACAGGAAGGCCAAAAAGATCAACAAGGACAACAACCACCTGAGCCATTGCCTGTTCACCCCGCTATCATCCAGAAGGCGACGTCAGTACAGGTGCATCAAAGCTGGAACCGAGAGGCTGAAAAACAGCTTCTATCTCAAGGCCATCAGACTGTTAAACAGCCATCACTAACACAGAGAGGCTGCTGCCTACACACAGAGAGGCTGCTGCCTACACACAGAGAGGCTGCTGCCTACACACAGAGAGGCTGCTGCCTACACACAGAGAGGCTGCTGCCTACACAGAGAGGCTGCTGCCTACACAGAGAGGCTGCTGCCTACATACAGAGAGGCTGCTGTCTACACACAGAGAGGCTGCTGTCTACACACAGAGAGGCTGCTGTCTACACACAGAGAAGCTGCTGCCTACATACAGAGAGGCTGCTGCCTACACACAGAGAGGCTGCTGCCTACACACAGAGAGGCTGCTGCCTACACACAGAGAGGCTGCTGCCTACATACAGAGAGGCTGCTGCCTACATACAGAGAGGGTGCTGCCTACACACAGACTCAAATCATTGGCCACTAGCATTTTGCTAGACTGGCATTAGCATATCCTAACCATGTGTATGTGACCAATAACATTTGATTTGCGATAGACAAAGAGAGAGAGAGAGAGAGATTAAGTGGCTGTGAACATTCTCGTGGATCTGGAATGGGGTTCTATAGAGAAGGTGTATTTCCATTGACCTTTGAAGGAGTGAGTTGACAATAACAGTTGTTACTTCTTTATAATGCCCAGCCTTTCCTCTGTGTGATTGTATGGGCTTATCACATCCCTGGACAGTATCCATCATGACACAACACAGTTAACTAATTGCCAGAGAAACTACATTTACATGCCAGTCATTAAGCAGACACTCTTATCCAGAGCGACTTACAGGACCAATTAGGATTAAGTGCCTTGCTCAAGGTAAAATCAGACATATTTTTCACCTAGTTGGCTTGGGGATTCGAACCAGCGACATTTTAGTTACTCGCCCAACGCTCTTAACCACTAGGTTACCTGCCGTCCCAAACTCTCTGATTATTCCTTTTATTGTCCCCTTCTTTTATTTCTAAACCCTTCCAGCTGTTCGTTATTCCCCATTCACACCCTTTGATCGGCAGACAGACCCCCCAATCAGGAACAGTCCTACCAAATTATCCTCCATTAAGAGTCCTTTATACCCACCAAAGACCCTCCCTCTTTTCATCCTTTCAGGCCCATTGATGCCTGATTCTACACACACACACACACACACACACACACACACACACACACACACACACACACACACACACACACACACACACACACACACACACACACACACACACACACACACGCGTTCCGTATTTAATGGTTAACATGTGGCGTATGATGTGAGAACATCAAGAGAGCGTTAATTAGTTGTTTCTTATTTCGGTGGATAAAAACACATATCGTCCATAAGGAGTGTGTGTGTGTGTGTGCCTGTGTGTGCCTGTGTGTGTACTTGTTTGTGTGTGTGTGAGGTGCAGTACAGTTTGGCAGCTGTTGTGTGGAACGTGGGCCGTACTGGGGAGCTAGCATTGGGAATATCCTTCATCTTCACTACAGTACCTACCTACCCCCCTCCCCTCCCCACACACCTACACACACTTCACAGCCTCACACACACCTCAGACTCTCTCTACCTCTGCCCAAACAAAATACCCCCCACACTCTCTCTGTGCACACCAACTCCACATCACACTTAAAACTCTCTATACCTTTGCCCAAAACAAAATCTCTGTACTTCTTGCTAGTCACTCCAACCCACTCAACTTAGAGTAGATCAAGTCATAAAAAACACATACCCTCCCTCTATCAGTATTGAAACAGGGCCTTTGTCTAACACATCTGGTATCAGAGTGTTACCACGGTGCAGTTAGTGTGGTGGTATAGAAAGAGCAGTGGCAGATTGAAGAGTATTGTGTGTTCGTGTGTGTGTGTGACTCTGACAAGGTGAGCTCCTCTTAGGTAGAGTCACATGGTCCCTCTGTGAGCCTTAACCTCTTCTTCTTTCTTAGTTGTTATTTTTAGATTTGGTGTGTTTTTGTTCTACCTTGTTATTTTTAGCATTACATTGTTATTGATTACTGCATACTTGGGGTTAGAGCTGCAAGAAAGGCATTTCACTGTACTTGTGCACGTGACATTAAAACTTGAAACTTGAAATCAAAGGTAAGCTCTGTGCCATGTGAAAGAAAGAGAGAGAGGGGGGTAGAAGGATATAGAAGAAAGCGCACCTGAGTGCTGTAGAGACTCACTACCTTAGAGAAAGAGAGAGAGTGTAGAAATGGAGAAAGAGAGGAGAAAATAGAGTGAAAGTCTCCTGACTTTATGCCTCACAGAGAAGAGAAAGAGAGAGAATAAGAAAGTTACAGAGACCGACATGCTGTTGAGTGACGTAGGGACTGACTGCCTTATGAAAGGGAGACAGAGAGAGAAAGACAGGGGGAATGAGAATGTAAACAAAACCGCAGAGCCACCTGACTGCTGTGAATGATGACAATGACGATGACAATGACGATGTCGTGAATCTAACGTATTTCCAGACAACAGTCGTCTTTATGTATTCAGTTGTTGTGTTCATGTTACCGATGTCGGATCAGAATTTTCTGAACATGTCTTTTTCAAACATAAATTCACTGAAAACCCACACTGACACACAGTTACAGTATATACAGTGGGGGAAAAAAGTATTTGATCCCCTGCTGATTTTGTACGTTTGCTCACTTACAAGGGGGAGAGAGGGAAAGCAACACAGAGAGAGAGAGAGAGAGAGCAACACACACACAGAGAGAGAGCAACACACACACAGAGAGAGAGAGACAGCAACACACACACACACACACACACACACACACAGAGACAGCAACACACACAGAGAGCGAGAGAGAGAAAGAGACAGCCACACAGAGAGAGAAACACAGAGAGAGAGAGAGCAACACACACACATACACAGAGAGAGAGAGAGAGAGAGAGCAACACACATAGAGAGAGAGAAACACAGAGAGAGCAACACACACACACAGAGACAGAGAGCAACACACACACACACACAGAGAGCAACACACATAGAGAGAGAGACAGCCACAGAGAGAGAGAGAGCCACACAAAGAGAGAGCAACAGAGAGCGAGAGAGAGAGAGAGAGAGAGAGAGAGAGAGAGAGAGCACAACACACACACCGAGAGAGAGAGCAACACACATACCGAGAGAGAGAGAGCAACACACGCACAGAGAGAGAGACAGCCACACAGAGAGAGAGCAACACAGAGAGAGAGCAACACACACAGAGAGAGAGAGAGCAACACACAGAGAGAGAGAGAGCAACACACAGAGAGAGAGAGAGAGAGATAGAGAGAGAGAGAGAGAGAGAGAAAAGTCTCTTTCAACAGGACCAGTGATTTGTACATGGAAGCAGTATTACCAGCTGTGTGTTGGCTACACAGTTTGTTGGAGACTCAGTCTGCCTGTACTGAGTTCAGCTCATTATATAGTTTGTGTCTGGATGTGTGTGTCTCTGTGTGTGTGTGTTTCCTCTGTTCTATATTTAGCCGCCCAACATCTTTGGCCTTTGAAGTGGTGCAGGCCTCCAGTGAATGTTAACTAGATGGATGCAAATCTCTCAGCTAAATCTATCAAGTTGAACACACACACACACACACACACACACACACACACACACACACACACACACACACACACACACACACACACACACACACACACACACACACACACACACACACACACACACAAAGGCTCTAAGAATTGAATACCAATTAGTTTGGAGGGAGCTACTAGACTGTATATAAATTGTCTTCGTTCTCTACTGCCTGGCTGATAGCTGTTAGCACTGTGAGTCGGAGAGGAATCTCGGAAAACTAAAATCTTGGTGGGAGATCTATTAGAAAAGATCCTAATGAGACTAGTGAAGTCCCCCCAAGCCGAAACTCTCAGACAGTTTTGGAAAAGTCTCTGGGCCAATCCCCTTCTCTTTCGAAATTCGAAACATGCGATCATCTGCGAAATCATGATTTGTCCAAATGATCAGTGACGACAAATCAGGGCACCGGAAACAAAGTTCCTTGTTATTGATGGCATCCCACAGTCTGTTGTCAGACGAGAGATTATCACTGACAGCCTGAGAGGCATAAGAATGATTATACGCTCTCATCTGGCCCCTCCCCTCGGACTCTGAAGTCAAACACAGCTGGTGGCAATCAGAGCTAATTTGACCTCCACATCCAAATGATCCTCCTTTCCGGATCTCCCTCTTTCTCTTTCATTCTTACCTTCTTTATCTCTTGCTCACGTACCTCCTCTTCTCAACGAACCCCTCCGTACCCTACACTCTTAGAAAAAGAAGGTGCTATCTAGAACCTAAAAGGGTTCTTTGGCTGTCCCCATAGGAGAACTCTTTGAAGAATCCTTTTTGGTTTAAAAAATGGGTCTACCTTGAACCATCCAATAGGGACAGCTTAAGAACTGTTTTGGAATCCTTTTTTCTAAGAGTGTATTCCTCTTTCCGTTTTCTCCTTTTCATCTATCTTGTTTTTTAATCTTCCTTCATGTCTTCCCCTTCCTCGTACCCCTCCTTTCCCCTTTCCGCCTCTTTTCTCTCTCTCTCATCTTGCTCTCGTCTTTCTCTCTCCTCTCATCGTACCCCTCCTCTCCCCTTTCCTATCTCCCCATGCCTCGTTCTCTCATCCCCCTTTATTAGGTCTTTTGTTTCC
The DNA here is from genome assembly GCF_901001165.1 of Salmo trutta. NCBI lineage: Eukaryota > Metazoa > Chordata > Actinopteri > Salmoniformes > Salmonidae > Salmo > Salmo trutta. The sequence continues at coordinate 585,533 of NW_021823509.1, read as the reverse complement.
CCCCGTTCCTTCACACCCCTCCTCTCACCCCATGTTGGCATCCTGTTGACCTAATTCGAACCGCTCGTTCCAGAACAACAAGGAGAGCAGAGCAGAACGGGGGGATTGAACGGGGGGATTTGCCAGATATTGCAGTTTGCTTCTCTCTCTCCTCCGTCCTCCTCTTCTTGCTCTTCTCCATTCTCTCCCTTTCCTCCCCCTCTTCCTCTCAAATTGGAGACATGCTTTTTGATCTCTCTGGGGGAGAGATGGAGGGAGGTGGAGGAATAGATGGTGGGAATAAGAGAGAAGCTGAATTATTGGGGTTAGCGTAGGAGAGGAGAAGAAGGGAAGGAAATAAAAATTTGATTTGTCCCGTGCTTCATAAACAACAGGTGTAGACTAACAGTGAAATGCTGACTTACGGGCCCTTCCCAACAATGCAGAGAGAAGAATAGAACAATTATAGAAAAAAATTACACTAATACGAGGCGTCACCCATTTCTCCTCTCCTCCCTCTCCTCCCTCTCCTCGCCCTCTCCTCCCTCTCCTCCCTCTCCTCGCCCTCTCCTCACCCTCTCCTCCCTCTCCTCCCTCTCCTCGCCCCTCCTCGCCCTCTCCTCGCCCTCTCCTCCCTCTCCTCCCTCTCCTCGCCCTCTCCTCCCTCTCCTCCCTCTCCTCGCCCTCTCCTCGCCCTCTCCTCCCTCTCCTCGCCCTCTCCTCCTCTCCTCGCCCTCTCCTCCCTCTCCTCCCTCTCCTCGCCCTCTCCTCCCTCTCCTCCCTCTCCTCGCCCTCTCCTCGCCCTCTCCTCCCTCTCCTCCCTCTCCTCGCCCTCTCCTCGCCCTCTCCTCGCCCTCTCCTCGCCCTCTCCTCCCTCTCCTCCCTCTCCTCGCCCTCTCCTCCCTCTCCTCCCTCTCCTCGCCCTCTCCTCGCCCTCTCCTCCCTCTCCTCGCCCTCTCCTCCCTCTCCTCCCCTCTCCTCGCCCTCTCCTCCCTCTCCTCCCTCTCCTCGCCCTCTCCTCCCTCTCCTCGCCCTCTCCTCCCTCTCCTGGCCCTCTCCTCCCTCTCCTCGCCCTCTCCTCCCTCTCCTCGCCCTCTCCTCCCTCTCCTCGCCCTCTCCTCCCTCTCCTCGCCCTCTCTTTCCTCTCCTCGCCCTCTCCTCCCTCTCCTCGCCCTTTCCTCCCTCTCCTCGCCCTCTCCTCCCTCTCCTCGCCCTCTCCTCCCTCTCCTCGCCCTCTCCTCCCTCTCCTCGCCCTCTCTTCCCCTCTGCTCTGACCCCCTGGCATTTGCTTGATGAGGTGTTTTTCTTTCAGTATTTGCTGTTCATTTGCTTTCTTTCTCTCCCTCCGTTCTCTCTGTTTGTTGTCTCTCTCCCTAATGTTCTCTTTAGAGCCTGCAGACAGCCTGTGCCCTAGATTGCCACTCCGTGTCTCTCTCTCTCTCTGTGTGTCTCTCTGTATGTGTGCGCGTCTCTGTATGTGCGTGTGTTTGCTCTCTGCTCAGCTGGCTGGGGGAAGAGAACAGGCTCTGTCAGTCTACAGCTCCAACTAGCTCCCTGTTAAAAACACAGACAGACAGGCAGAGAGACAGACAGACCCTGTACTACATACATGTACCATACTCACCTTTCCCTCTACCAGACAATACAAAACAACATTACAATAACCAAAAAACATCACCACTTCTACAACCGTATATCCAAAACATCTTCCCCAGCTATACAGACAGCCCCCCAACACACCATATCTCCTGAAACATCTTCCCCAGTTATACAGACAGCCCCCCAACACACCATATCTCCTGAAACATCTTCCCCAGCTATACAGACAGCCCCCCCAACACACCATATCTCCTGAAACATCTTCCCCAGCTATACAGACAGCCCCCCAACACACCATGTCTCCTGAAACATCTTCCCCAGCTACACAGACAACCCCCCAACACACCATATCTCCTGAAACATCTTCCCCAGCTATACAGACAGCTCCCCCAACACACCATATCTGCTGAAACATCTTCCCCAGCTATACAGACAACCCCCCAACACAGCATATCTCCTGAAACATCTTCCCCAGCTATACAGACAGCCCCCCCAACACACCATATCTCCTGAAACATCTTCCACAGCTATACAGACAGCCCCCCCAACACACCATATCTCCTGAAACATATTCCCCAGCTATACAGACAGCCCCCCAACACACCATATCTCCTGAAACATCTTCCCCAGCTATACAGACAGCCCCCCCAACACACCATATCTCCTGGAACATCTTCCCCAGCTATACAGACAGCCCCCCAACACACCATATCTCCTGAAACATCTTCCCCAGCTATACAGACAGCCCCCCAACACACCATATCTCCTGAAACATCTTCCCCAGCTATACAGACAGCCCCCCAACACACCATATCTCCTGAAACATCTCCACACTTTTTATCATTCTATAGTACTCAAACTCAACCCTAAGGCGTGCAGAGACCATCCAATTAAACAATAGTAAAGGGTCTGTTATCCCCCCACCTTTGACCCTGTTCCTCCTTGTTAGCCAAATAGCTAACTTCGCCTAAGCAAACAGAAAATTCAACAAAACACATTTGGCCTTCTCCTTGCTTGAATACCTGTATCCCATTATAAACACCCCAACAGTAAAAACCTCCCCCAACCTCTCACACAGACATTCCAACAGAGACATGAATGGAATTAACCTGGTGCACACAGAAAACACATGAATCACAGTTTCTTTCAATACACAGAAAGGACACCCCTGCCCGATTCCCGGTTCAACCCGTGCCAACCAGCATTTAGTGGCCAGGGCTCCATGTAGAACCCTCCATTGGAGGTCCCCTGACCTCTTTGTGTTTGTAAAGCCCCCTCCATCTAAAACCCACCATACTCCCTGCCCCACATACCCCCTGCCACTGATGTGCCTTCACTCCTGTTAGGCTCCTAATGTTCCTCACCTTAACACAGAGGTTGTAGAGGGCTTTACCTCCCACCCCTTCAAACTCCCCCAGGCTCGGAGTGTTAAAATCTAACAAGTCTTCCAGACCCCCTTGCCAGTCCCCGGTCTCTGCCGTCACCTGCAATGGTGGATTACTTGGTGGCCCCTCTCCCTTTGGCTGCTCAAACATCCCCCTTACCGGCTCAGACAGTGCCTCCTGGACCTCCTCCAGGAATCTCTCCAGCAGCCTAAGAGACGTTATTCCTGTTTGTTGTGCCAGGACTTCCGGGGTTTTCCACCCCTCCTCTCCCAGCAGTCTCAGGTCACCCAGCCTTAGTAAACCCGCTGCCATCAGTTGCCTCTGCAGGGTGGCCGACTGAACCGATCTCAAAGGGATATCTGGGTTGTGGAAGATCTGCTCCCCCCCAGCCCAGGCTCCACACCCCCTTCTTGTGTGGGCCTTAGCAGCTGCCAGGCCCTCAGCACTGCAGAGTAAAAATCTGACAGACCTCCTGTACTCAGCCTCTCCAGCCTCATGAGGAACAGCTGCCGGTCCAACCCTAATCCACCAGCTCTCCTCAGCAGTGCGCATGCTGGTTCCCTCCAGTCAACATCAGTATGGTACAGCAGTCTCTGCACCGCCTTTAGCCAGAAAGCAGCCACCCTGCTCTCCAGTTCGACCAGGCCCTGTCCTCCTTCGTGGACGGTCATGTACAACACTGCCGCCCTCAGCCAGTGATGGCCCAACCAGAAAAAATCCACCAGGTTGCGTTGCAGGTCTGCGAGCTGACGACGCTCCCTCGTACACCTTCAGACTAGTCTCTAGTGCCTACATATCCTGCCCATCCCTGACCATCACAGAAACGTCATCTGCATACGCTGATACTGCTATGCCTGTCCAGCACACTCCCTGCAGTCTCCTGCGTAGCAGGCCCAAAAAAGGTTCAATGGCTAATGTGTATAACTGCCCCGATAGAGGGCGTCCTTGTCTAATGCCCCGTCTCACCCAGACTGGCCTACTGAGCCCCCCTCCCACCTTGACCATACATGACGCCCCAGCATACAACAGCCCCAGCATACAACAGGTCAAAAAACTCTTTCCAAACCCAAACACAGACATCACATTAAACAGATACTCATGGTCCACTCTATCAAAAGCCTTCTCTTGATCTAAAGAGACCAGTCCAAAGTTCACATTAGAACCTCTCGACAAGTCCAACATGTCCCTGATTAAGAACAAGTTGTCCATTATTCAGCGTCCCGGTACACAATATGTTTGGTCCATATGTAATATCGAGTCCAAATGGGACTTCAGTCTGTTAGAGAGGACCTTGGAAAATATCTTGTAGTGCGCACAGAGCAATGCCACAGGCCTCCATTTCTTAAGTTCATACAAGTCCCCTTTTTTGGGCAGGAGAGTCAGAGCCACCCGACGGCAACTCATCGGCAACTCTCCTACCCCGACGCATTCACGCAACACGCAAAAGAAGTGCTGTCCAATTATTCCACATCATTTTTTATAAAACTCCACTGGGAGTCCATCGACCCCCGGTGCACGACTGGGGGACATCAGGGTTACGGCCTCTGCCAGTTCATGGGACAACATAGGAATGTCCATTTCATCCCTCTGTGCCAGAGAGAGCTTAGGGAGTCCTGCGAACAAGACCTGAGCACACAAAGGATCACACACTTCTGCCCTATATAACTCAGTATAAAACTCCACAGTTCGCTCCCGCATCTCACCCACCACAGAGGTCACCCACCCATCAGACAGCCGTAGACAATGCATACCCTTGGCTTCACCGCTCTGTCTTTCCAAACAAAGAAGAAGGAGCTGGGAGTATCCATCTCCTTGAGCATGGAGAACCTAGCTCTTACAAGTGCTCCCTTTGCTTTAACCTGGCATAAACTACCCAGGTCCCTAGGTAATTCAGCTAGATTATCCTGGAGGCCTACATTGACTTGCCCCACCATCTCTACCTCCACCTCACTGATACTACGCTCTAGTTCCCACAATACTCTCCTAGTCTCTGAGGATGAGAGAGCTGTGTACTGTTGACAGAAAAGCCGAATTTGGACTTTCCCCACATCCCACCATTGAATCAGACTCATACTCCTCTCTTCACTGCCCCCACCTTTCCCAAAAGGTCTGGAAACCTGAGCAAAAAATGGCATCTTATAAGGGCTTTACATTAAACTTCCAATAGGATGCCTGCCGGGGCCCTGGTGAAATAGACAGCCGAGCCATGGTTATGTGATGATCTGAAAACCCCACTGGGAGAATGGTAGCGCCCAACAGCCTATTGCTCCGATTCCTAGACATGTAAAACCGATCAAGTCGGGCTGCACTCACCCTAGCCCCAAAAACCTTCACCCATGTATACTGTCTTGTGTTAGGATGTTTAGTTCTTCAAACATCCACTAGGTCGAACTGATTAACGATGTCCCTTAACATTCCCACTTACACTGAATGAGGCTCTTCCCCTTTTCTGTCTTTCGTAAAATCCATTGTACAGTTCCAGTCCCCGCCGACCACCAGCGTCTCCTCAGGCGCTACCTGTGAGAGTTCCTGTCTAAGACTCCCAAATAGAACCCCTCTCTCTCTCCCTGTGTTAGGCGCATACACATTTATAAAGACAAAACCCATGTTGTTCATTTCTGCTTTAACAACAAGCAGCCTACCCCTACACACCTCCTTTGAGGAGCACATTTTTACAGACAGACCACCCCTGCACTAAGATTTGTCCCATGGCTCAACACACTTGCCCCTTTCCACCAGAGCCCCCAATCGACTTCATTCAACACATCGCTATGTGTCTCCTGCAGAAACAACACCTGTACTTTTTTTTGTTTTACATATTCACCCAACACACTCCTGTTTCCCGCATCTCTGGCGCCATTTCTATTGAGCGAGCCTACCCGAAGAGGTAAACACTTGGTGGTGTTTATGTGGGCATGCAAAACTCTTATGCCCCAAATCCCCACACTCAAAACACCGTAGACTATCTGTGCTGGCAAACCCTGCATAGAGCCCCTCCCCATGCCTCACTTTAAACTGCACATTTAGCTGTTGCTCATTGTTATTCAGAAATATAAACACTTGCCTCCGGAACGAAACAACGTGCTTAACAGCATCTGCCTGAAAACCTGCCGACAGTACACGAAAACCGCTAGCAAACTTACCAAAACGACTCAGCTCTTTCCTGATTTGATCATCCGTAATAAACGGAGGCAAATTTGCAACTACCACCATTGTCGAAGGGGTAGAAAGAGGTGAAATTGGCACCAACACACCCCTTACAAATATTCCACTAGCAATTAGCCTACCAACCAAATTAGCTCTTTTCATGAACACAACCACAGCTTTGTTCATTCTGGAAGCAGAATGTATAAATTCAGCTCCTACCTGTTCACCGATCGCGAGCAGAACCTCCTCCACCTTAACTCCATTCTCAGGAACACACCTGAATCCATGTCATATCGACAGCATCTCCTCCACCTTAACTCCATTCTCAGGAACACACCTGAATCCATGTCGTATCGACAGCATCTCCTCCACCTTAACTCCATTCTCAGGAACACACCTGAATCCATGCCGTATCGACAGCATCTCCTCCACCTTAACTCCATTCTCAGGAACACACCTGAATCCATGTCGTATCGACAGCGTCTCCTCCACCTTAACTCCATTCTCAGGAACACACCTGAATCCATGCCGCATCGACAGCGTCTCCTCCGCGCTAGGCTGAGAAGCCATCGCGCACACCGCACCTTCCAAACCCCAGGAAACTTACTCTGTCCTCTTCCACCCTAACTTTGAAAAAACCTGTGGATACCGCTAAAACAAATAGTGCATTAACCTTCCACCATAGAAAATAACATGGAAAGAAAAGACCAAGAACAGAATCAAGAAAGGACAGAGGACAGAGCCCTCTACACCAGAGAGAGAGAGAGAGAGAGAGAGAGAGAGAGAGAGAGAGAGAGAGAGAGAGAGAGAGAGAGAGAGAGAGAGAGAGAGAGAGAGAGAGAGAGAGAGAGAGAGAGAGAGAGAGAGAGAACTTGTCAAGTTCCAGTGTGACAAATAAAATCACTGAGCCCTGGGTTGGGGGGTGGAACAGGATCTCTTTGGGCTGGGAGTTGGACTGTGAAACAGGTCCAAATAGGTCTCAGTGGGGAAGTACGACTGAAACACACCTGCTCCTCCTGTACGACTGTACTAGAAACACACCTGCTTCTCCTGTACGACTGTACTAGAAACACACCTGCTCCTCCTGTACGACTGTACTAGAAACCCACCTGCTCCTCCTGTACGACTGTACTAGAAACACACCTGCTCCTCCTGTACGACTGTACTAGAAACACACCTGTTCCTCCTGTACGACTGTACTAGAAACACACCTGCTCCTCCTGTACGACTGAAACACACCTGCTCCTCCTGTACGACTGTACTAGAAACACACCTTCTCCTCCTGTACGACTGTACTAGAAACACACCTGCTCCTCCTGTACGACTGAAACACACCTGTTCCTCCTGTACGACTGTACTAGAAACACACCTGCTCCTCCTGTACGACTGTACTAGAAACACACCTGCTCCTCCTGTACGACTGAAACACACCTGCTCCTCCTGTACGACTGTACTAGAAACACACCTGTTCCTCCTGTACGACTGTACTAGAAACACACCTGTTCCTCCTGTACGACTGTACTAGAAACACACCTGTTCCTCCTGTACGACTGAAACACACCTGCTCCTCCTGTACGACTGTACTAGAAACACACCTGTTCCTCCTGTACGACTGAAACACACCTGTTCCTCCTCTATGACTGTACTAGAAACACACCTGCTCCTCCTGTACGACTGAAGTAGAAACACACCTGTTCCTCCTGTACGACTGTACTAGAAACACACCTGCTCCTCCTGTACAACTGTACTAGAAACACACCTGTTCCTCCTGTATGACTGTACTAGAAACACACCTGTTCCTCCTGTACAACTGTAACAGAAACACACCTGTTCCTCCTGTACACTGTACTAGAAACACACCTGTTCCTCCTGTACGACTGTACTAGAAACACACCTGTTCCTCCTGTACGACTGTACTAAAAACACACCTGCTCCTCTGTATAACTGTACTAGAAACACACCTGCTCCTCCTGTACAACTGTACTAGAAACACACCTGCTCCTCCTGTACGACTGTACTAGAAACACACCTGCTCCTCCTGTATGACTGTACTTGAAACACACCTGTTCCTCCTGTACGACTGTACTAGAAACACACCTGTTCCTCCTGTACGACTGAAACACACCTGATCCTCCTGTACGCCTGCACTAGAAACCCACCTGCTCCTCCTGTACAACTGTACTAGAAACACATCACTATAGAGGTATAATACTCTTTATATGGCTCTATGTAGAACAGTCACTATAGAGGTACAATACTCTTTATATGGCTCTATGCAGAACAGTCACTATAGAGGTATAATACTCTTTATATGGCTCTATGTAGAACAGTCACTATAGAGGTATAATACTCTTTATATGGCTCTATGCAGAACAGTCACTATAGAGGTATAATACTCTTTATATGGCTCTATGCAGAACAATCACTATAGAGGTATAATACTTTTTATATGGCTCTATGCAGAACAGTCACTATAGAGGTATAATACTCTTTATATGGCTCTATGTAGAACAGTCACTATAGAGGTATAATACTCTTTATATGGCTCTATGCAGAACAGTCACTATAGAGGTATAATACTCTTTATATGGCTCTATGCAGAACAGTCACTATAGAGGTATAATACTCTTTATATGGCTCTATGCAGAACAGTCAGTATAGAGGTATAATACTCTTTATATGGCTCTATGCAGAACAGTCACTATAGAGGTATAATACTCTTTATATGGCACTATGCAGAACAGTCACTATAGAGGTATAATACTCTTTATATGGCTCTATGCAGAACAGTCACTATAGAGGTATAATACTCTTTATATGGCTCTATGCAGAACAGTCACTATAGAGGTATACCTAGGAATCTAGGAATGAGGACTGCAATGTGTGTGTATGTTGTGTGTTATCTGGTGGAGAAATACGCAGGAGACACATTTCTGCTGTTCGCTGTAACAAATGGACAATAAAGTTGTACTGTATTGTATTCTTGTATTGCCCTGACCTATTACCTTGTATCTCCCCCACAGTGAGAGTCCGTACAGTCAGCACAGGGCCATAGAGGAAGTGGACAACGAGGAAAAAGACCAGCAAAGACTGTGAGTACCAGACTACACCTTTGAAGTACTTACCATATGTGGATGTAACCACTCTTTACAGCTCCGGGCAGAAAACATTTAGGTGGTGTTCCAGATTGAATCTATTGCAGGTGTGCTGTTGCTATATCATGTTAGTTAGGTGGTAAGTAGCCTAGCGGTTAGAGTGCTGGGCCAGTAATTGAAAGGTCCCTGGTTTGACTACCCAAGGCAACAAGGTGAAATAATCCGTCAATGTGCCCTTGAGCAAGGCACTTATCCCTAGCTTCCTCCAGGGGTGTCATACTACTATGGCTGACCCTGTAAAACAACACATTTCACTGCACCTGTCATACTACTATGGCTGACCCTGTAAAACAACACATTTCACTGCACCTGTCATACTACTATGGCTGCCCCTGTAAAACAACACATTTCACTGCACCTATCATACTAATATGGCTGCCCCTGTAAAACAACACATTTCACTGCCCCTGTCATACTACTATGGCTGCCCCTGTAAAACAACACATTTCACTGCACCTATCATACTACTATGGCTGCCCCTGTAAAACAACACATTTCACTGCACCTGTCATACTACTATGGCTGCCCCTGTAAAACAACACATTTCACTACACCTATCATACTACTATGGCTGCCCCTGTAAAACAACACATTTCACTGCACCTGTCATACTACTATGGCTGCCCCTGTAAAACAACACATTTCACTGCACCTATCATACTACTATGGCTGCCCCTGTAAAACAACACATTTCACTACACCTATCATACTACTATGGCTGCCCCTGTAAAACAACACATTTCACTGCACCTGTCATACTACTATGGCTGCCCCTGTAAAGCAACACATTTCACTGCACCTATCATACTACTATGGCTGCCCCTGTAAAACAACACATTTCACTGCACCTGTCATACTACTATGGCTGCCCCTGTAAAACAACACATTTCACTGCACCTATCATACTACTATGGCTGCCCCTGTAAAACAACACATTTCACTGCACCTATCATACTACTATGGCTGACTTTGTAAAACAACACATTTCACTGCACCTATCCAGTATACGTGACAATAAAAAAAACTATTAGTTGTATTTGTTCTGAATGTGGTTCCTGAGGCATTGTGACATGTGATGCTCTTTATAGTGTGAATGCAATAAAGACGTCCTGCAACATGCCTCTCACTAAGAGACTGCCGGAGAGTAGTCAGGATACTAGGGATGAAGACCAGAACGACCCCAATAGAGACTGAAGGGGAAAGCAAGGCCACGGGCACAGACAGACCTGTGGTAGAATTCATTACCATCCAATGAGTACAGGCAGCGTAAAGGAGAGAGACAGAAACGTAAAGGAGAGAGACAGAAACGTAAAGGAGAGAGACAGAAACGTAAAGGAGAGAGACAGAAAGATGAGTCCCCAGGCGGAGGAAAATAAATAACAGGGTCTAGTATTCACAAAGCGTCTCAGACTAGGAGTGCTGAGGTATGATCTACTGTGGGTCGCTTTATGAATACAGGCCCTGATTACTAAGAGAAAACAGAGTGAGCGAGAGACGACAGAATGAAAAGGACTGAAGAAGAGAGGTGGAAATATGAACAGAACGTTGCAAGGTAGAAAAAGAGGGAAGATAGAAAATGAGTGACATTAAAAAATGTCAACACCAGCTTTATGAAAGAGAGGGAGAGAGACAATGAAAGAGAGAGAGAGGGAGGGAGAGAGACTGTGAAAGAGAGAGAGAGGGAGTGAGGTAGATAGGAAGGAGACTGTGAAAGAGAGAGAAATGGAGAGAGATAGATATATAGAAAGGGAGAGAGGCTGTGAAAGTGAGAGAAAAATAGAGAGAGGGAGAGAGGTAGAGAGAAAGAGAGAGAACGAGAGAGGGAGGGATAGATAGATAGATAGATAGATAGATAGATAGAGGGAGGGAGAGAGCCTGTGAAAGAGAGAGAGAGGGAGAGAGAGAGATGTGAAAGAGAGATAGACGGAGAGAGACTGTGAAAGAGAGGCGGGAAGAAAGAGACAAGGAAAGGAAATTAATATGTCTGAGTAAGAGAGAAGGCAAGAGAGTGACAGAGGTAGGTAGATGTGTGTGTGTGCGTGCGTGCGTGCGTGCGAGCGACCGACCGACCAACCGACCGAGAGGTGAGATTAAAATGTCAAGAACCCCAAAGTAAGGAAGAAAGGGGTTATCAAAAGCTCCAACATCTCTGTCCACTGACTGCCTGCGCTTCTCTGCTGGAGCGACAGGAGTGGGGAACTCGCCTAGAAATCCTCCCCCATCCTTCCTCCCACTCTCCAAATGTGGAGAGGGGGAGGAAGTGGTGGGAGAAATGGGTAGGAGAGGAAGAGTGGAAGAGAGCGAGAGAAGCCGGTGTGTGTGTGCATGTTTGAATCCAGTCCCAGAGGAATGTCAAGCCACACACACACACACACACACACACACACACACACACACACACACACACACACACACACACACACACACACACACACACACACACACATACACACACACACACACATATATTTCTTATAGTGTGAAAGTGTCCCAATACTTTTGAAATGTGCAGCTATGGTTTCTCTTTGCTCTAAACAATATACCATCATTCAAGATTTACTTCAGATATTGGTATGAACAAGGTAGAACATTGTATAGTAAACCAGGTTTTACTATAAACACACTACATAGTCCTAACCGGTTAATTGATTAGTAGATTATCACTAAGGAGCAAATATAGGGTTCTGGTCAAAACTAGTGGCTTATATAGGGTTCTGGTCAAAACTAGTGGCTTCTATAGGGTTCTGGTCAAAACTAGTGGCTTCTATAGGGTTCTGGTCAAAACTAGTGGCTTCTATAGGGTTCTGGTCAAAACTAGTGGCTTCTATAGGGCTCTGGTCAAAACTAGTGGCTTATATAGGGTTCTGGTCAAAACTAGTGGCTTCTATAGGGTTCTGGTCAAAACTAGTGGCTTCTATAGGGCTCTGGTCAAAACTAGTGGCTTATATAGGGTTCTGGTCAAAACTAGTGGCTTCTATAGGGTTCTGGTCAAAACTAGTGGCTTCTATAGGGCTCTGGTCAAAACTAGTGGCTTAAATAGGGCTCTGGTCAAAACTAGTGGCTTCTATAGAGTTCTGGTCAAAACTCGTGGCTTATATAGGGTTCTGGTCAAAACTAGTGGCTTCTATAGGGGGCCATTTGGGAAGTTTTACATGTCTTGTCTGTGAGATTATGAGAGCATTCTGAGGTATACTGTGCATGTAGGTTGATGTACAGCACTGTTTTTGTAGGTGGAGGTACAGCACTGCAGATGTTGGTGGAGGTACAGCACTGTGGATGTAGGTGGAGGTACAGCACTGTGGATGTAGGTGGAGGTACAGCACTGTGGATGTAGGTGGAGGTACAGCACTGTGGATGTAGGTGGAGGTACAGCACTGTTTATGTAGGTGGAGGTACAGCACTGTTTATGTAGGTGGAGGTACAGCACTGTGTATGTAGGTGGAGGTACAGCCCTGTGGATGTAGGTGGATGTACAGCACTGTGGATGTAGGTGAATTTTTCAGCACTTCTGTTGTTCCTTTTTTCATCTTCTCCTTCTCTCTTGTTGAATGGATTGGTACACGGGGGCCTGAAATCGTGTTGCCCCAGATATCACGGCTGTCGAAAGGAGCAGACCAAAGTGCAGCGTGGTTGTAGTTCCACATTTTATTTAATCCGTGAAACTTTACAATACATAAATAACTGATTTGACAAAATAAACCATGACGCAGAGAGAAACAAGCACTACTCAAATTATAATAACACACAAATCCCAGGAAGAAAAACCCTACTTAAATATGATCTCCAATTAGAGACAACGAGGACCAGCTGCCTCCAATTGGAGATCAACCCCCCAAAAAACAACATAGAAATAGAAAAACTAGAACGTAAACATAGAAATACAAAACATAGAAAAACACAAAACACCCCCTGTCACGCCCTGACCTACTCTACCATAGAAAATAACCTGTGACAGTACCCCCCCAAAGGTGCAGACTCCGAATGCTCCTAAACAAAAACAAACAAAAACAAAAGGGAGGGTAGGGTGGGCAACTCCTGTTTATGGCGGCTCAAATGCAGTCCACATAACCTTAACCTCCAGCAGAGGAGGCGGCTCCGGTTCGGGGCGTAACCCCCGCTCCACCCGCTGATCCCTCTGCTTTAGTACCACCACACCGTGGATCTTCGTCGGAGGAACCGGGCTGCAGGCCGCCGCTGGAGGTTCTGGGCTGCAGGCCGTCGCTGAAGACTCTGGGCTGCAGGTCGTCGCTGAAGACTCTGGGCTGCAGGCCGTCGCTGAAGACTCTGGGCTGCAGGCCGTCGCTGAAGACTCTGGGATGCAGGCCGTCGCTGGAGGTTCCGGCCTGCAGGCCGTCTCAGGAGGTTCCGGGCTGCAGGCTGTCTCAGGAGGTTCCGGGCTGCAGGCTGTCTCAGGAGGTTCCGGGCTGCAGGCCGTCTCAGGAGGTTCCGGACTGGGGAGCGTCGCTGGAGGCTCCGGACTGGGGAGCATCGCTGGAGGCTCCAGACTGGGGAGCGTCGCTGGAGGCTCCTGACTGGGGATCGTCGCTGTTGGTTCCGGACTGGGGAGCGTCGTTGTATGTTCCGGACTGGGGACCGTCGCTGCTGGCTCTGTGCCCTGGATCATCACTGGAGGCTCCGGGCCATGGATTATCACTGGAGGATCCGGACCATGGATCATCTCTACAGGCTCTGGGCCATGGATTATCCCTACAGGCTCCGGGCCATGCATTATCTCTGGAGGCTTCGTGCCATGGATCATCCCTACAGGCTCCGGGCCATGGATCATCACTGGAGGCTTCTTTCGTGGAGCTGGAATAGGTCTCACCGAACTAGAGAACGTCGCTGAGAGTTCTGGACTAGGGAACGTCGCTGGAGGCCGGGTGCGCGGAGCAGGCACAGGGTATACTGGGCCGTGGAGGCGCACTGGAGGTCTGGAGCTTATTGCTGGCACAACCCGTCCTGGCTGGATAACCGCCGTAGCCCGACAAGCGCGAGGTGTTGTGACAGGTCGCACAGGTTTGTGTTGGCGAACTGGGGGTACCGTGCGTAGAGCTGGCGCAGGATAACCTGGGCCGAGAAGACGCACCGGAGACCAGGAACGCTGAGCAGGCATACTCCTTCCTGGCTGAATGCCAACTCTAGCACGGCACCTGTGAGGAGCTTGCACCGAGCGCACCGGGCTGTAGCTGCGCACTGGCGACACAGTGCGTATCTCAGCATAACATGGTGCTTGCTCGATCACTCGCCCCCCACAGTAAGCACGGGGAGTTGGCTCAGGTCTCCAACCTGACTCTGCCAATCTCCCCGTGTGCCCCCTCAAAAAATGTTTTTGGGGCTGCCTCTTGTGCTTGCCTTGTAGCCGGGCTAGTTCCTCCTCTCGTCGCTGCTCTGCTCTCGCTGCCTCCACCTGTTCCCATGGGAGGCGATCCCATCCAGCCTGGATCTCCTCCCATGTCCAGGATACCTTGCCGTCCAGAACTTCCTCCCAGGTCCATTCCTTTCCACGCTGCTTGGTCCTTTTGTGGTGGGTTATTCTGTCACGGCTGTCGATAGGAGCAGACCAAAGTGCAGCGTGGTTGTAGTTCCAAATTTTATATAATCCGTGAAACTTTGCAATACATAAATAACTGATTTGACAAAACAACAAACCGTGACGCAGAGAGAAACAAACACTACTCAAAATATAATAACCCACAAAACCTAGTAAGAAAAACCCCTACTTAACTTCTATGGGCTAGGTCCCACCTGCGGGACACAGCCAGTGAAATATCAGGGCGGCAAATTCAAAAACAACAAAATGTCAGAATTCAACTTTCTCAAACATACAACTATTTTACACCTTTTTAAAGATACACTTCTCCTTGATGTAACCACATTGTCCGATTTCAAAAAGGCTTTACAGCGAAAGCAAAACCTTAGATTGTTAGGAGAGTACATAGACAAAAATAATCACACAGCCATTTTCCAAGCAAGGACATGTGTCATTAAAACCCAAAACACAGCTAAATGAAGCACTAACCTTTGACGATCTTCATCAGATGACACTCCTAGGACATTATGTTACACAATACATGTATGTTTTGTTCGATAAAGTTCATATTTATATCCAAAAACAGCATTTTACATTGGCACGTGATGTTCGGAAAATGTATTCCCACCAACACGCCCGGTGAATGTGCACATCAATTTATAAAAATACTCATCATAAACGTTGACAAAATATATAACAATTATTTAAAGAATTATAGATAGACTACCCCTGGATGCAACCGCTGTGTCAGATTTCAAAATAGCTTTACGGAGAATGCACATTCTTCAATATTGTGAGCCATCACGGTGAGCTATTCAGACAACCGCCAAGTTCGGTGCAACCTAAACTCAGAATTAGTATTAGAAATATTCTCTTACCTTTGCTGATCTTCGTCAGAATGCACTCCCAGGGCTGCTACTTCCACAAGAAATGTTGTTTTTGTTCGAAATAATCCATATTTATGTACAAATACCTCCGTTTTGTTTGTGCGTACAGATCACTTATCCAAAGGCATAACGCGCGAGCGCGGAACCAGAGACAAAAAGTCAAAATGTTCCATTACCGTACTTAGAAGCATATCAAACGCTGTTTAAAATCAATCTTTATGGTATTTTTTACGTAAAATTGCGATAATATTCCAACCGGACAATAGCGTATTCATTCAAGAAGAAAAAGAAGGAACGGCGTGCTCGCGTGACCACGTATATCCAATCCCTTTTTTGCCAGGCAGACCACTCAGTAACCTTGCTCCTATTATCTGCCCAGTGACAGGAGAAGGCTCAAACCACTTTCTGAAGGCTTTAGACAGCCAATGGAAGCCTTAGGAAGTGCAACGTCACCCCACAGACACAGTAGCTTCGATAGAGAATCAAAAGAAGAACTACAATTCTCAGACTTTCCACTTCCTGCTTAGATTCTTCTCAGGTTTTTGCCTGCCATATGAGTTCTGTTATACTCACAGACACCATTCAAATAGTTTTAGAAACTTCAGAGTGTTTTCTATCCAAATCTAATAATATGCATATTCTAGTTTCTGGGCCAGAGTAGTAACCTGTTTAAATTGGGTACGTTTTTCATCTGGCCGTGAAAATACTGCCCCCTAGCCCAGACAGGTTAAACATGATCTCCAATTAGAGACAACGAGGACCAGCTGCCTCCAATTGGAGATCAACCCCCCCCCCCAAAAAAAAACATAGAAATAGAAAAACTAGAAGTTAAACATAGAAATACAAAACATCAAAAAACACAAAACACCCCCTGTCACGCCCTGACCTGCTCTACCATAGAAAATAACCTCTTACTATGGTCAGGACGTGACACCAGAGAACTTAAAAACATTGGGATAGCGAGTGGGAGAGAAGGAGAGAGAAAGAGGGAGAGATGGCGAGAGAGGGATATGGAGGGAGGGAAACACATGTACCATTTCCCGGTGCTGCAGCACTCTATAGAGATTCAATGCACCTTGAGACAGACAGGACTAGGCTATTAAACACAGGTCTGTAACAGAATGAGGGGGGTGAGAGAGAGAGTTGGTGAAATACAGAGAAGGTGAAAGAGAGAGGGAGGGAGAGGGAGAGAGAGCGGGCAAGAAACACAGGTGAACAGAGTGAACAGAGAGATAGAAACATGGAGAGGTAGTTGATAGAGAAAAGAAGTGAGAGGGAAGTGAGAGAGATGTACTTCTAAAGAGGTGTCGCTAAGTCCAGAGGCACCCAGACAACACAACATGCATTAGCATCAATTATAACCGGGAAAGAGAGACTTTGAATCAAAAGCTAGCCGTTCCCCATGAAATGCAGTTACACAATAATACATTACTGAGAAACCGCCTTTTCTTCTCTCTTAGCCTGAAAGCATGGCCTCCCAGAGACACCCCGGGTATATAGAGACTTATAGGGTGCATCCCAAATGGCTCCCTCTTCCCTATATTAGTGCATTACATTTGAGCAGGACCCATATGGCACAATGTAAGGGAATAGAGTGCCATTTGGGACGTAGCTGTAGTCTTTGGAATAGGCTGATAACACGCTCTTGTCTTTATAAGGTTTTAATGCAGTTTTGATGCAGTAGGGTTTGAGACTGGCTGGATGTACATTCGTAAAGAGAAAAACTGTTTTGAGCTATGTTTTCCTCACTGGAGTATTTGGACCTCTGGGCCGTTGCCTATATGTACCAAACAGGGTGGGGTCAATTCTAATTGAAGTTAGTCATTTCAGGAAGTGATTTAAATTTCACATGAATACATTGAAAAACATTTTAAATTGTTTCTTCTTTTCAGTTTAGTCATTGACAATAGATGCACTTTTTAACAACTATTAACTTAGAATTTCAGTTTACTTTTTGAATTGATCCCAACCCTGGTACCAAATACAAATATGACAAACAACGTCTTAGATGCTGATTGGCACACAGGGTATATTTGACCCAATAAGACTTGACTTACATAATCGGCTTATAGAGGCCAATCAATCTTGGCTTATCCGGCTCTTGATGAGCTCATTACTATTTTCTAGTCATCTTCTGATGATAAAATATTGATATTTAATTCAACCTTTGACATGTTGATTGACTGGCCGATCTTCTTATATCTATAAGATTGCTCTGCAACTAGCGGTCTGCTGGCCAGTTTTGGCCCCAAGGATCACATTCCTGGGCCTCCAATAGCCACCCATTTTTTATATGAATTATTTGAAGGATTCACTGTGTTTTCCTGTGAATGTTCAGTTCTGCGTGCGAAAAGTGGGAAACAAACAAACAGTACTGTACTGCTCTGGCCCTTAACACAGGCCATACCAGTGTCCAACTGTGAGTGTGCGCATGCACATGTGTCCATTACCTGAGACCATACCCAGAATCAATCACACCAAGAAGACAGCGATGACCTCGTTAATTGGGTCACGTATTGTTTTAGTGTCTGAGTTGCCACGGGCAACAATGACCCTTTCACTTCTGTTGTTGTTGTTGTTTTGTTAAAAGAACAACTGAAAAGTTCTGTTAATTACAGTTGTTGTCACACTGCTGAGCTAGGGCCAGGTGTGTGTGTGTGTGTGTGTGTGTGTGTGTGTGTGTGTGTGTGTGTGTGTGTGTGTGTGTGTGTGTGTGTGAGATGATAATGTCACTGGTCTTTCAAAATATTTTCTCATTTTTTTGTTGATAGTGATGCTGTGAAACCTATTGTTATCCTTCAAAAAAAAAATCCTTGACATGGTCAAATAACTCAAGCATACAGTGCATTTGGAAAGTATTCAGACCCCTTGACATCTCCCACATTATGTTACGTTACAGCCTTATTCTAAAATGGATTGTGTCGAGGCACAGATCTGGGGAGGATACCGAAAAATGAAAGTTCCCCAGGAACACAGTGGCCTCCATCATTCTGAAATGGAAGAAGTTTGGAACCACCAAGACTCTTCTGATTGAGCAATCGTGGGAGAAGGGCAGTGACAGTTCTAGCTTGTATTGCTCCCTGGGCGAATCCCCCCTTCAGCCCCCCCCACCCTCAAAATTCACCATTCTGCACTAACTGTCATTTTTATTCAGACATTTGGAACAACATAAATAAATAATTATAACATTTAAACTATATAAATATACAAATACTAAAATAAGACTCATAAATATAAAAAAAGTAACAAAGACAAATAAACAAATTATAGTATATAAATACAAATAAAAAAGAGAATCGAATTATTACACTATTACCCTATTGCTAACAAAAAACACACAAATAAAACTCAATTACACAAATACTATATCACAGAAATACACATATAGAATAACACACTTATAAAGAAGAGAACCTGATTATTACACTGTTGAACTTCAAACAAGAAACACACAAACTAAGTTGCTCAACTGCCATTTAAACCCTGACCTTTCCTGCCTTCCTTGATACAAAGTCATCGATTACATCATCATAGGAAATCTGCCCAGCAATTGCATGGTTAAGACTGATGACAGCAAGGCCACTAAGGCGTTCCTGTGACATGGTGGACCTCAGGTAGGATTTGATACACTTCAGCTTTGAAAAGCTTCTCTCTGCTTCAGCTACCATCACTAAGACAAATTCTGAGAGCAGTCCACAAATGTGGATACATTTGGACTGGTTTTATATTATTCTTAACGATTTCGCACAAACCAGAAAAAAATGCAACGACATGTCTGTGAAACTATATATTCACAGTACCGTAATTTCCGGACTATTAAGCGCACCTGAATATAAGCCGCACCCACTGAATTTTTTACAAATTATTATTTTCAACATAAATAAGCCGCACATGTCTATAAGCCGCAGGTGCCTACCGGTACATTGAAACAAATTAACTTTACACACGCTTTAATGAAACACGGCTTGAAACAAAAATAAATAGGCTTTAACTAAACACGGCTTGTAACAAAAATAAATAGGCTTTACCGAAACACGGCTTGTAACAAAAATAAATAGGCTTTAACGAAGCACGGCTTGTAACAAAAATAAATAGGCTTTAACGAAACACGGCTTGTAACAAAAATAAATAGGCTTTAACGAAACACGGCTTTTAACAAAAAATACAAAATTAGCAGTAAACAGTAGCCTACCAAGAAAGTCATTGGTCACCATCTTCCTTCTCCTGTGCACTGAAACCATCTCCTTCGGTGTCGGAGTTGAATAGCCTCAGAATTGCTTCATCCGATATTGGATCGTTTTCATGGTCGCTCTCGTCACTTTCATCCGGAGGCAAATCCCCCGCTGAGCCCTCTTCAACACGCAGCAGTTCAGCCTTTCGAAACCCGTTGATGATAGTGGATTTTTTGACAATGCTCCACGCTGTCAGGACCCACTGGCAGACTTGACCATAAGTTGCTCTTCGCATGCGGCCCATTTTAGTGAAGGATTTCTCCCCACTTGTCATCCAAGCCTCCCGCTGAACACGGAGCGCCACCTTAAATGCACGATTTACACTGATGTCGAGTGGCTGCAAATACTTTGTTGTACCCCCAGGAATCAGGGTGACAAAATGACTACCGTAATCAGAATGATGGGAAGTTTGAGAGCGCTCGATTTAATCGAAACAGTAAACAAAAATAGTTGTTTGACCTTAACCCGTTCGGCAATTTCATTGTTCTAATGAAAGCTTCATGCCGCCAAAAAACTGAGCACGTCACCGAATGTGTTTTTTTGGAGAGCAAAAATTTGAAAGCGGGAAAAATCCATATATTAGCCGTGTCATTGTTTAAGCCGCGACGTTCAAAGCCTGGGAAAAAAGTTGCGGCTTATAGTCCGGAAATTACGGTACTATGAATGATTTGTGGTTTATTTGGTAGCATTTCATAGTGTGACTGATTGTACTAATTACATTAGTACTGTACAAAGTTAGAGGTGCGCTATTTGATAGATTCCCCACTCCCCCTACCTCAGGCTTCCAGTGGGGAGACCTGAGGTCAACGTACCCCCACCCCCTTCCATCTCGTACTTCTGAGTGGGAGACCTTCCCAGGCAGTAGCCTTTCTAGCTCACAAACTAGAATCAGGGCGCCCACTCCGACAAGGTTAATTTACCCACAGTCCCACACGGTGACATGATATCATTGACGTGAAGTGCAAATGAGCGACAGAAAACCGATTGCACAAATGTCACCATTCCGATTTTTTTTGGTGCGGGCACCTCGTGCCACCCCCGGCAAGATGCCGCCCTGGGTGGCTGCCCATGTCGCCTATACCTAAATCCGCTACTGGAGTAGGGCCTTGGTCAGGGAGGTGACCAACAATCTGATGATCATTTTGGCAGAGCTCCAGAGGTCCTCTGTAGAAATGGGAGAACCTTCCAGAAGGACAACCACATCTACAGCACTCCACCAATCAGACCTTAATGGTTGATGGGCCAGACAGAAGCCACTCATCAGTAAAAGGCACATGACAACCTACTTTGCGAAAAGATACCTAAAGGACTTAGGCCATCAGACACAAGATTCTCTGGTCTGATGACACCAAGATTCAACTCTTTGGCCTGAATGCCAAGCGTCACGCCTGGAGGAAACCTTGCCCCATCCCTACTGTGAAGCATGGTGGTGGCAGCATCATTCTGTGGGCATGTTTTTCAGCATCAGGGATTGGGAGACTAGTTAGGATCGAGGGAAAGATGAACAGAGCAAAGTACAGAGAGATCCTTGATGAAAACCTGCTCCAGAGCGCTCAGGACTTCAGACTGAGGTGAAGGTTCACCTTCCAACAGGACAATGACCCTAAGCACACAGCCAAGACAATGCAGGAGTGGCTTTGGGACAAGTCTCTGAATGTCCTTGAGTGGCCCAGCCAGAGCCTGGACTTGAACCCGATCGAACATCTCTGGATAGACCTGAAAATAGCTGTGCAGCAACTCTCCCCATCCAACCTGACAGAGCTTGAGAAGATCTGCAGTGACATACCTAAGAAGACTCAAGGCTGTAATCACTGCCAAATGTGCTTCAACAAAGTACTGAGTAAAGCGTCTGAATACTTACATATGTAAATGTAATATTTTAGTTTTTTATTTTATTACATTTGCAAAAAATTCTGGAAACCTGTTTTTGCTTTGTCGTTATGGGGTATTGTGTGTAGATTGATGAGGGAAAAATACAATTTAATCCATTTTAGAATAAGGCTGTAACGTAACAAAATGTAGTAAATGTATTTTTTCTAATTTGGCACACAGAAACTAGAGGCCATGGGTAAGTTGGTGAAGAAGTTGGTGTCTTTCCTCATGCTGAACAAATTTGCCTCAAGGAGCCATAAGGTCTGCAGGATAGATTTTTCTTGGACATTTTGGAAAACCTTTGAAAAATGTTTTCTCATGAACCTTAAGTTCAAATAACAAATTATGTATGTAGGCCCATGGTACATCTCTTAACTTAGTCAATAACTCAGCCATGGTTAAGACATGGCTGAGTTATTGATAAAATCAGGAAATTAGATTTTACGTGTCCATTTAAATCCTTTGTAAATCCATTTTACAATGGCCTACCAACTTAAAACCTTTTAGAGTCAAAGATATTACCATGATGAACCATGTTAAGTTTGGCATTGATATCTTAAAAAATAAGGACACTTTCTTTTGACTATGTAACGCTAATGCTTAAAATAATCCTAACAATTCCACTTCTCATGGACTACAAGTCAGATTCACTCCAAATGTGGTCTTTGGACTCATCACAATAGTGCCTGAAGAGTTTGAGGAAATACTTCAAAAATCTACTTCTCATGAATCATCAAACCAAATCACATCAAATGTGGTATGTAGGTCCATGGTTTGAGAAGCTAAAGGATTGGTCAAAATATGTTACTCACAAATAAAAAAAAATCAGATTTTACGCATCCATTTAAACCATTGTAAATCTACTCCACAGTGGCCTATCAACCTGAAACGTGTCCTCTATCAGGGACCTCTCTGAGATCAACCTCACTGAGTTTGGTATCTCACAAAACAAGGAAACTATTAACAACTTGTTCTTTGAATATGTAACAGTAATGCTCAAAACCATCTCCTCAGGAACCATACATCAGATGTTTATTTAGACTCATGATTAAAGTAAGATAGTAGTTCCTACATGATAAAGTGTTGCTTTGTTATCCAACTGATTTTGTGTCCTTTCTGTCATCCTGTGAACCCCGTACATTGCTGCCCACTGCTATATTTTACTGTGTTAATTGCAGTAGGTGATTTTATCTGTTTGCTATCGCAGATGACTGGTGAGATACACCTACTGCAGATGGAGGGGTGTCAACCATGAGGGATGGAGGGAGAGGAAGAGTGTATTTGTGTGTATACGTATGTGCACATTGATTGATGGAATAGAGTTAGCATGTGTGTGTGTGAGATTCTGTGATAGTCTTTATCTCCCATATACCTTAAATCAAATCAAATATTATTTGTCACATGCGCCAAATACAACAGCATTTCACCTTACAGTGAAATGCTTACTTACAAGCCCCTATACGTGTGGGCGTGTGTAGGATGGGTGGATGGGGGAATGAAGGATTATGGATATCATAATAGACAGATATGCATGGTGAAGGAGAGAGGATGACTGGATGGATGACTGGATGGATAACTGGATGGATGGATGGATGGATGACTGGATGGATGGAAGGATGACTGGATGGATGACTGGATGGATGGATGACTGGATGGATGACTGGATGGATGGCTGGATGGATGACTGGAAGGATGGATGACTGGATGGAAGGATGACTGGATGGATGACTGGATGGATGACTGGATGGATGGATGACTGGATGACTGGATGGATGACTGGATGGATGGATGACTGGATGACTGGACAGATGGATGGATGACTGGATGGATGACTGGATGGATGACTGGATGGATGGATGACTGGATGGATGGCTGGATGGATGACTGCATGGATGACTGGACAGATGGATGGATGACTGGATGGATGACTTGATGACTGGATGGATGACTGGATGGATGGATGACTGGATGGATGGATGGATGGATGGATAGATATATAGCCCAAGAGTGAATGCATCTGGTTGTGTATATGTGTGTGAGAGAGAGATGTTATTGCTCTTTATATCAGATACATATCAACACTTGCATGGCATAGAAGGGAGGCAGGGGCTTAGTGTTTGTGTTTAATTTTGTGTGTTTGATTCGTATTCCTACAAACATGTGCGAGCATATTGTTTTGTGTATGCTTGCATGTGTCTGTGTGTAAGTATGCAAAACTATGCATGTGTGTGTGTGTCTGGTGTAGTGACACTCCTATCAGCCTTCATAGATGTCTGCAGCAGCAGCAGCAGCAGATCCCCCAGCCTCTGTCTCTGACTGAACCTCCTATACACTTAGTATGCAGCTGAGGTAAGACATAGAGGTAGAGAGAGGGGGCAAAGGTAGGGAGAGAGATGGAGGAGAGAAATACAGGTAGAGGAGAAGAGAGAGGGAAAAGTGATGCTATTAGGAGATAGAAAATCAAGGTAGAGAGAGTGAAGGAGTGATGGGACAGGGAGCTGGGGAGAGAGAGGGAGAGATGGGGCAGAGGGAGAGAGAGTGAGAGATGGGACATAGGGATAGAGGGAGAGAAAGAGGAAGGAGAGATGGGAGAGATAAATACAGAGTAGAGGAGAATAAAGAGCGAGGGAAGGTGATAGACAGCGACATGGTAGGTGGAGGAGAGATATTAGATAGAGAGTTTGTAGAAGATATGATGGTGAATATTTTGGGGAAGAGGGGAGATGGAGAGGAGGAGGAAAAGATGGAGAGAGATGCATATGGAAAAGCAATAGGGAGAGTGATGGTATTGAAAGGATGGAAGAGAGAGAGAAAATGAGGGAGGGCAATAGGGAGTTCGGGGAGATGAGGGGGAGAGGAGAGGTGCTGAGGGAGGCGGCTGAAGAGATAGGGGAGATGGAGGGAAGGAGAGAAGAGGGAGGGGATGGTTGAAAGAGGAGGGAGGGGGAAAGGGGGTAAGAAGAAGAGAGGGATGGAAAGAGGATAGAGAAGAGAGAAGGGGAGTGGGGTTATTGCAGCAGGCAGTTATAGACGCTGGCCTTGACATGTTTACTGAGGAATAAACCACTAGACCAACCCTATCTCTCCTCCTGTCTGTCTCTGTCTCTCTCTCTCTCCTTTTCTCCTCTCTCTCTCTCTCTGTCTGTCTCTCTCCTTTCTCCTATCTCTGTCTCTCTCCTCCTGTCTCTGTCTCTGTCTCTCCTCCTCTCTCTCTCTGTCTGTCTCTCATTTTCTCCTCTGTCTCTGTCGCTCTCCTTTTCTCCTCTCTCTGTCTCTCTCCTCCTCTCTCTGTCTCTCTCATTTTCTCTTCTTTCTGTCTCTGTCTCTCTCCTTTTCTCCTCTCTTTCTCTCTCTCTGTCTCTCTCCTCCTCTCTCTGTCTCTCTCCTTTTCTCTTCTTTCTCTCTGTCTCTCTCCTTTTCTCCTCTCTTTCTCTGGTTCTGTCTCTCTCCTCTATCTGTCTCTGTCTCTCTCCTTTTCTCCTCTCTCTCTGTCGCTCTTCTTTTCTCCTCTCTCTCTCTGTCTCTCTCCTCCTCTCTCTGTCTCTCTCCTTTTCTCCTCTCTTTCCGCCTCTCTCTGTCTCTCTCCTTTATCTGTCTGTCTCTCTCCTTTTCTCCTCTCTCTCTGCATCTGTATCTCTCCTCATCTCCTCTCTCTCTGCAACACACTCTCTCTGTCTCTCTCTTCTCCTCTCTCTCTCTCTGTCTCTCTCCTCTTCTCCTCTCTCTCTGTCTCTCTCCTCTTCTCCTTTCTCTCTTCCACACTCTTGCTCCTCTCCTCTCTTTCGCTCTCTCTCGCTCTCTCTCTCTCTCTCTCTCTCTCTTTATTTCTCAATCTCTCTGGCTTTGCTCTGTCTGACAAACTAATAGACTGTTTGACATTTAGATAGCAATTTTATGTGTGTGTGTGTATGTTTGTGCTTCCATATGTGTGAGTTTGTGTGTGTGTTGTATGGTGTGTGTCTCTTGAAATCAAGAGATATTAAACCAATAGAGAAGGTCACTTAAGGACTAGAGGATAAGAAAATACAGCTATGGTTATATCCATGTGCTTTCTCAGTGGTGAGACTATTTCCAGAAAGTCTCTCTCACTGTGGAGACTACTGTCACTTCACAGTACAGTTAAGCCTCTGTCACTGTGGAGACTACTGTCACTTCACAGTACAGTAGAGCCTCTGTCACTGTGGAGACTACTGTCACTTCACAGTACAGTTAAGCCTCTGTCACTGTGGAGACTACTGTCACTTCACAGTACAGTAGAGCCTCTGTCACTGTGGAGACTACTGTCACTTCACAGTACAGTAGAGCCTCTGTCACTGTGGAGACTACTGTCACTTCACAGTACAGTAGAGCCTCTGTCACTGTGGAGACTACTGTCACTTCACAGTACAGTTAAGTCTCTGTCACTGTGGAAACTACTGTCACTTCACAGTACAGTAGAGCCTCTGTCACTGTGGAGACTACTGTCACTTCACAGTACAGTAGAGCCTCTGTCACTGTGGAGACTACTGTCACTTCACAGTACAGTAGAGCCTCTGTCACTGTGGAGACTACTGTCACTTCACAGTACAGTTAAGTCTCTGTCACTGTGGAAACTACTGTCTCTTCACAGTACAGTAGAGCCTCTGTCACTGTGGAGACTACTGTCTCTTCACAGTAGAGTAGAGCCTCTGCCACTGTGGAGACTACTGTCACTTCACAGTACAGTAAAAGTCACTAGAGGCATGAAGTGAACAGTTGGAGGGACAGAACGTGTGTGTGTATGTGTGTGTGTGTGAGAGAGAGAGAGAGAGAGAGAGAGAGAGAGAGAGAGAGAGAGAGAGAGAGAGAGAGAGAGAGAGAGTATGAGTACTCCAGTGTGGTCACTTCAGGGTTACTCAAAAGGAATTACCATAAAGTAGTATCAACTTCACTTCACCACTTGAACGGTTGAACTCCAGCTAATCTAGGACAGCGATCCAAATGGCACCCTATTCCCTGTGGGCCCTGGACAAGAGTAGTGCGCTATTAAGGGAATAGGGGGCCATTTGGAACACAGCTTAGTATAAGGGTTCAGTCATCATATCATGCTGCAGTGAGGGAGTTTCCATGTGTGAAATGTGTGTGTGTGTGTGTGTGTCTTTGTTTTTTTGGAGACCAGATTTATTTCATTTTAAGTGAGCGCTGTCAGGCTGATAAACTAGATCATGTGTGATGCCGGCTCCCCTGGTTTATGGTGTGTGTGTGTGTGTGTGTGTGTGTGTGTCTGTCTGAGTGAAAGGAGAGAGGTGGGAGAGCGAGGAGGATGAAGGAGAGTGGGCAGGAAAGAGGGAAGAAGAGTGGAGGGAGACAGGGAGAGGATAGAAAGGACGGAGAGATAGAAAGAGAGAGCATAAGGAGAGAGAGACACAGACTGTTTAAGGAGAGATAGGGGCGAACGAGAGAGACACAGACTGTTTAAGGAGAGAGAGGGGGAGAACAAAAGAGACACAGACTGTTTAAGGAGAGAGAGGGGGCGAACAAGAGAGACACAGACTGTTTAAGGAGAGATAGGGGGAGAACGAGAGAGACACAGACTGTTTAAGGAGAGAGAGGGGGCGAACAAGAGAGACACAGACTGTTTAAGGAGAGAGAGGGGGCGAACGAGAGAGACACAGACTGTTAAAGGAGAGAGAGGGGGCGAACGAGAGAGACACAGACTGTTTAAGGAGAGATGGGGGCGAACGAGAGAGACACAGACTGTTTAAGGAGAGAGAGGGGGCGAACAAGAGAGACACAGACTGTTTAAGGAGAGAGAGGGGGCGAACGAGAGAGACACAGACTGTTTAAGGAGAGATGGGGGCGAACGAGAGAGACACAGACTGTTTAAGGAGAGAGAGGGGGCGAACGAGAGAGACACAGACTGTTTAAGGAGAGAGAGGGGGCGAACGAGAGAGACACAGACTGTTTAAGGAGAGATATGGGGAGAACGAGAGAGACACAGACTGTTTAAGGAGAGAGAGGGGGAGAACGAGAGAGACACAGACTGTTTAAGGAGAGAGAGGGGGAGAACGAGAGAGACACAGACTGTTTAAGGAGAGAGAGGGGGAGAACGAGAGAGACAGACTGTTTAAGGAGAGAGAGGGGGCGAACGAGAGAGACACAGACTGTTTAAGGAGAGAGGGGGCGAACGAGAGAGACAGACTGTTTAAGGAGAGAGGGGGCGAACGAGAGAGACACAGACTGTTTAAGGAGAGAGAGGGGGAGAACGAAAGAGAGACAGACTGTTTAAGGAGAGAGAGGGGGCGAACGAGAGAGACACAGACTGTTTAAGGAGAGAGGGGGCGAACGAGAGAGACACAGACTGTTTAAGGAGAGAGAGGGGGCGAACGAGAGAGACAGACTGTTTAAGTTGCAGCCCCACAACACACATGCCGTATATCTGTACACACACACATCCCTCTCGTTGCTAATTGGCTCATGAAAGATGCCAGAGATCCTCACCCTAATTAGGTTGATGGCCGAATCAGAACGACACGTTACCGTAATTAGTGTGTATGAATGTGTGTTTGTGCGCTCGTGTGTTAATTAGAGAGAAGGCTAGGGGCGAGAAAGAGAAGGAAAGAGTGAGAAAGAGAGAAGGGACAGGAGAGCCCAGTCAATCTTTATTAGTGAGGATCTGTCTTTCTCAGAAGATGTCATCTCATGTCTAGATGGAGTTCGTAATAAAGCGGTCTGCCTTTCAGTTTGCCGTTTCTTCTCTCCCTCCCTCTACCCCCCTTTTTCTTTATCTCTCTAACCTCTTGGTCTGGCTGTCTCTCTCTCGTTCCCCTCTAAATGGACAGCAGAGCTTCTAACTCTAGCCCCGTCGTCCATCTTCCAACGGTGAAGACACAGGGGAGGGAGAGGCTCTAAGCCCAGAGACAAAAGCCTTGGTTGGGGAGGAAATCCCTGACAGGAAATCCCTGACAGGAAATCCCTGACTGTCCCCACTATCCTGTCACAAGCTCCAGCAATCCTCCAATCATCTCTTTCTATCTCTCATTCGCCATCTATTACTCTGGTGATCTCTGTCTTTCTCTTTCTCTTCCCCCCTCTCTTCCTTCTTCTCCATCTGTGAGTGACAGCAACATGACCCCAGCCAGCAGAGCATAGACGGGTTGGTTGTTTACCAACAAAACCGACACGTGCGCAACTATGGGGCAAAATAGACAGGGTTGTCTTAGACTGTTGACAACATGTAAACGATATTACATCTCCAAATGTTTCTAGAAAACAAATACATTTGCACAATAGGCACTGGTTGTCTCTCAAATACATCATTACAGTTGTTCGTTAGTTAGCTAGTGAATTTTTGCCATATTAGCATAGACATGACAGTCAAAACACCTCAAAACAAGACATGATATCAAGAATAAGACACAATGAGCTGAAACAAGCCACCTACGATTCCCCACAAGGCAGCTTCTTGTTATTGTTACTAGCTTTATGACCATTCAGAATCAGAACCACGGACGCCTTCCGGCCAAATCAATGTGCGCGCATAATTTTTATGACGTTGTCAGGCAACCCGTCTATTTAGAATGACGTCTAAACACGATGACCTCAGAGGTCAGCCCGCAAGGGCTTCTGGGGTACGTAGTTTCCAAAGCAACACAAGGGAACAACAGTTGGAAAGTTAGATAGAAAACAGTGGGTTATTTTCACTTTGTTATAGAAAATGTATTGGATCACTACATTTAACTTTCACATACTTGGTTGGTAAGTGACACAGTTTCAATTCAAAGCACCCCATGAAATATCATGTTAATACGCAACCCATGAAATATAATGTTAAGCACTCCATGAAATATAATGTTAAGCAACCCATGAAATATAATGTTAAGCACCCCATGAAATATCATGTTAATAAGCAACCCATGAAATATAATGTTAAGCACTCCATGAAATATAATGTTAAGCACTCCATGAAATATAATGTTAAGCAACCCATGAAATATAATGTTAAGCACCCCATGAAATATAATGTTAAGCAACCCATGAAATGACATGTTAAGCACCCCATGAAATGTCATGTTAAGCACCCCATGAAATGTCATGTTAAGCACCCCATGAAATATCATGTTAATAAGCAACCCATGAAATATAATGTTAAGCACTCCATGAAATATAATGTTAAGCACTCCATGAAATATAATGTTAAGCAACCCATGAAATATAATGTTAAGTACCCCATGAAATATAATGTTAAGCAACCCATGAAATGACATGTTAAGCACCCCATGAAATGTCATGTTAAGCACCCCATGAAATATAATGTTAAGCACCCCATGAAATATAATGTTAAGCACTCCATGAAATATAATGTTAAGCAACCCATGAAATATAATGTTAAGCACCCCATGAAATATAATGTTAAGCAACCCATGAAATGACATGTTAAGCACCCCATGAAATGTCATGTTAAGCACCCCATGAAATGTCATGTTAAGCACCCCATGAAATGTCATGTTAAGCACCCCATGAAATATAATGTTAAGCACCCCATGAAATATAATGTTAAGCACCCCATGAAATATCATGTTAAGCAACCCATGAAATGACATGTTAAGCACCCCATGAAATGACATGTTAAGCACCCCATGAAATGACATGTTAAGCACCCCATGAAATGTCATGTTAAGCACCCCATGAAATGTCATGTTAAGCACCCCATGAAATGTCATGTTAAGCACCCCATGAAATGTCATGTTAAGAATGTAAATCTTTCTCCTTTATTTCTATGTTAAAATGTATTGGGTTATGGGAGAAAGTTTTGACTTCATATGAATTTGGATCCGTTTTGCATGGTGGTCTATTTGTGTTGGTTTGTACTCTGATTCCTTCCAGTAATGAGTGAGAACATGGTTTCTGAGCCTGTTGTCGGTTTACACTGTGTGAATATTTATGCTTGGTGTATGAATATTCAAAATATACACACACACACACACACCAACACACACAAACGGGTTTGGGTATAAATATTCAACACACCTCTATCCCCGACGATGTTTGATTGTTAATTAAGTCATTACTGTTTAACCTCCTCAGGCTAACTTCATTTTTATTTTGTTACATTTATAATGCATTTCTTTGTACCCAAGGTTAGATATTTAAAAGGTGGTGTAAAAATGATAATTATCAAGGTTAACCCTTTAGAATTTAGGACTGATGTTATTCAAAATGGAATTTTAATTAAATTCAAATGCACCATATTAGGACTAGTAGTCTGATCACCATATTTATGGAAAACATTTCTGATACTTCAAATACTCTGTCCACTTACAATATTCCACGGCAATTCGATTCACTATAACACCTGTGATTCAAATTCATATTTGTATAGCTCGCAGGGCTGTACGTGTAGTGCGTGTGACTGAGCGTGTGTGTGTGTGTGTAGGTGCTTCATGTAGCCTGCAGCCCTGTCTTTGGCCCTGCTCAGTGTGTGTGAGAGGTGGGAATGAGAGGAAACAAACAGGGAAGCTACCACAGAGGGAAGAGGGGAAGGAGATGGGGAAGGAGAGAGGGAAGAGGGGAATGAGAGAGGGAAGGAGAGAAGGAAGAGGGGAAGGAGAGAGGGAAGAGGGGAATGAGAAAGGGAAGAGGGGAAGGAGAGAGGGAAGGAGAGAGGGAAGAGGGGAATGAGAGAGGGAAGGAGAGAAGGAAGAGGGGA
>NW_021823509.1:508833-553580 GCF_901001165.1 Salmo trutta | reverse complement strand
GAGAAGAGAATGAGAAGAGAAGAGAAGGAAGAGAAGAGAATTCGAAGAGAATGAGGGGGGGGAAGGGGAGTTTTTTGTGTAGGAGAAGAGAAGAGGAAGAGAGAGAAAGAGAAGAGAAGAGAGAGGAAGAGAAGAGAAGAGAAGAGAAGAGAAGAGAAGAGAAGAGAAGAGAAGAGAAGAGAAGAGAAGAGAAGAGAAAAACAACCCCACAACAAGTAACAACAAACAATCCCGCACAAAACCTCAACCAGAAAGCAAGACTAAATACCCCGCTAATGAACTCAACTCAAAACAGGTGTAACACAAGACAGACAAAACCAAACGAAAAGGGAAAAGGGGATTGGTGGCAGCTAGTAGGCCGGCGACTCCGAGCGCCGCCCGAAAAGGGAGAGGAGTAACCTTCGGTAGACTACGTGACATTCTGGTGTAAAAATGATAATTATCAAGGTTAACCCTTTAGAATTTAGGACTGATGTTATTCAAAATAGAATTTGAATTCAATTCAAATGCACCATATTAGGACTAGTAGTCTGATCAGTTTGTAGCCTAAAGTGGTTACACCATCTTTATGGAAAACGTTTCTGATACTTCAAATACTCTGTCCACCTACAATATTCCACGGCAATTAGATTCATTATAACACCTGTGATTCAAATTCATATTTGTATAGCTCTCAGGGCTGTACGTGTAGTGCGTGTGACTGAGCATGCATGTGTGTGTGTGTGTGTGTGTGTGTGTGTGTGTGTAGGTGCTTCATGTACCCTGCTGCCCTGTATTTGGCCCTGCTCAGTGTGTGTGAGAGGTGGGAAGGAGAAGAAACAAACAGGGAAGCTACCACATGTCTCTGGATAACAGGGTCACAAACCAATCAGCCATACTGAGAGAGAGGGTCAGGGAAGAGGGGGAGGACACAGGGAAGGAGAGAGGGGAAGGAGACAGGGAAGGAGAAAGGGAAGAGGGGAAGGAGACAGGGAAGGAGACAGGGAAGGAGAGAGGGAAGAGGGGAAGGAGAGAGGGAAGGAGAGAGGGAAGGAGAGAGGGAAGAGGGGAAGGAGAGAGGGAAGAGGGGAAGGAGAGAGGGAAGAGGGGAAGGAGAGAGGGAAGAGGGGAAGGAGAGAGGGAAGAGGAGAAGGAGAGAAGGAAGAGGGGAAGGAGAGAGGGAATGAGAGAGGAAAGAGGGGAAGGAGAGGGAATGAGAGAGGGAAGAGGGGAAGGAGAGAGGGAAGGAGAGAGGGAATGAGAGAGGAAAGAGGGGAAGCAGAGAGGGAAGAGGGGAAGGAGACTGGGAAGGAGAGAGGGAAGGAGAGCTTGATCAGCAGGGGTCCGGGACAAGGTAGCACGCACGGTGAAATCAGTCCACAGCTGCAGCACGAATAGAGGCTCAGTTCCTCCGGGAGGGGAGACAGAGCGAAAGAGGGAGGAGAGATTAGTGGGAGCATGCCTAAGATCACACATTATTCACAAAAGCATCAAAGAGTAGGAGTGCTGATCTAGGGTCAGGTCCAACCAGTGCATATCATTTGATTCATTATGATCTAAATGGCAACATTCTTCATAGATCTGCACTCCTACTTTACAACGCTTTGTGAATACGGGTCCAGATAAGACAAGCTGAACCTTGCCCCCCGACACATAAGCTGTTGTGGGGTTGGGAGACACTGTGGCCCCCGTTCAATGTCACCCCTGGACAGGGCCATCTAGGAAGGAGCTTACCCAACCACCGAGGCAGTGGTCGTGTGGCTAACAAAGACAGAGTTGTGCTTGGCAGATCTGAAGGAGAGGCACATCATCATTTTAATGAGAAATTCAGTCCACTTGACAATTCGACAGAATTCACTATTCTTTATGATGAGGATTTTTACAACTTGAGACAGATAGCGATACAGTACAAAGAGATGAATACATAATATGGAATGTAACACAGATACAGATGCTGTGCATGTGGTGGTTTCAAATAGTAATGTCTCTACAGATAGCTAGCTCTGTACATGCTTTTGCTAGGAAATGTCTATCTGATATTATAGCCAGCTAGCTAGCTGACCCTAAGCAGGCTTTTCTCCTCCTCTGTGGTCTGCAGATGCATGACTACATGATTTAAAACAATTTATTTAGCCTTTATTTAACTAGGCAAGTTAGTTAAGAACAAATTCTTATTTACAATGACGGCGCACAATTGGCCAAACCGGCCTACACCCAATCCCGTCCGGTTGTGATACAGCCTGGATCCGAACCGGGGTGACTGTAGTGACGCCTCTAGCACTGAGATGCGGTGCCTTAGACCGCTACGCCTCTCGGGAGCCAGCCATGATCATCATGTTGTGGCTGTAACATTTAATGGACATTGCGCTTGAACAACAACAGTTAGCTAGCTATATAAGATGGACATTTTCAGGGAAAGCAGCTCATAGTAAGCCAATAACATGTCTATCATTGGATTGGTTCGACAATGCTGTCATCTCGTCTGGGTACTGAAACAGCCCGATTGAAGCAATTGCACATCTAATCTTCTCTCCTATCCCCTCTTGATTCTACAGGGAGCTAGCCTGCTCTCCTCAAAACATCACTAGCAAGCTAGCTAATGTTAGCCATCTTGAGCAGACATCTCAGCTTGCTAACCAACGACACACCAAATATACACAGAGCAAACCATACTTTTATAAAGCAATGTTAGTCTCAACCAAATGACAAGTAGCTACATAGCTAGAACCTCTAGATACAGGCTAGGTAAAGAAGGCTCTAACGCTAGCTAGCATCAGCTTTGTGGAGGCTGTGCTATGTGGAATCAGTTTTTTCATCTTCCTCACCAACGCCTTGCTGTAGCGTTTAAATTCTGTGAATATCATTTAGTAATTTTATCAAATTTGATCCATATTTAGCACAGTGGAAAGCGTACTTCCAAGACTGCTTGAAAGTATGTTCCAGAATGACAACACCTCACCTAATTGGCTGGAAGAAAAGCCCGCCCACCAGAGCTCTCGTGTTTTTCTCTACTGGTGAATTTGTTCACATATCAAGTTAAATTGTTTGCAAGTGTTGTTGTATTTATTCCCACATCACATTATGCGCTTTCGACTGTTGCTGCATTTATTCTCAAAGAAGTTACATGTTTGCAAATATTTTCTGCAAAAACGGATTATACATGTGCAAATCATACTTTGCATGCTTGTGCACTTCTGTCATTATTGTACCTCCATAACACACACACACAGACACACACACATTCACACACACACATAGCTAGGCCTGACATACACAAACACACACGCCAGCTACATCTTCAAAGCACCACCAAGTCCATTAGCAACTTGTTTCTTCCCCAGAAGGAGGGATAGAAAACAGAGGAGAAAATGGAACTGGAGTACATCGCTCTTTTTCCCCTTCTTTCTTTCATGTTGCAGAGCACCTCTTCCCTTTATACCCTCTTCCTCTAATCATCTCTTCCCCCTCTTTTTCATCTTGTACAGCATGTTTGCAACACCTAGCCAGCCAGTCAGCCAGTCAGTCAGTCAGCCAGTCAGTCAGCCCGTCAGCCAGCCACTCCGTCTGCCAGTCCGTCTGCCAGTCAGCCAGCCAGTCCGTCAGCCAGTCCATCTGCCAGTCCGTCTGCCAGTCCATCTGCCAGTCAGCCAGCCAGTCTGTCAGCCAGTCCGTATGCCAGTCAGTCAGCCAGCCAGCCCGTCAGCCAGTCCGTCTGCCAGTCCATCTGCCAGTCTGTCAGCCCGTCAGCCAACCAGTCCGTCAGCCAGTCAGTCAGTCAGTCAGCTGTACTGTTTCACTGCCAGATATCCAATAGGGTACACAGAGAGATATTGGTGCTGCTGTGAGTTATCATAGGTATACACTTGGTTGGCACTATATTCCCTATTGTTGCACAATGTTTGACTGGAGCCATACAGGTCCCGGTCAAAAGTAGTGCACTATATAGGGGAAAGGGTTCCATTTGAGATGCAGATAGAGTCTTACTCAGCTTCTCTCAAAGGCTTCAGCCCAAGGCCATTTTCTTCAGTGACTCTCGTTACAGTGAAAGTGTGTGTGTTGTCTCTGCATGTGGCTGATTTGCCTATAGTACTGTAAGTGTGAGACAGTCTTATCTTTCCCTTAGGCAGAATGTACTGGAGCAGGTAGGATAAAACAACAGGGATGTTATCGTAGCAACACTCTCATCCCCTACAGAAGAATGAAGTGGGAGGGAAAAGAGGAGAGGACTAGGTGGTACATTAGGATAATAAGGGGAGCAGAGGGGGAAGAGGAGGAGAGGACTAGGTGGTACATTAGGATAATAAGGGGGGCAGAGGGGTAAAGAGGAGGAGAGGACTAGGTGGTACATTAGGATAATAAGGGGGGCAGAGGAGGAGAGGACTAGGTGGTACATTAGGATAATAAGGGGAGCAGAGGGGGAAAGAGGAGGAGAGGACTAGGTGGTACATTAGGATAATAAGGGGAGCAGAGGGGGAAAGAGGAGGAGAGGACTAGGTGGTACATTAGGATAATAAGGGGGGCAGAGGGGTAAAGAGGAGGAGAGGACTAGGTGGTACATTAGGATAATAAGGGGGGCAGAGGGGGAAAGAGGAGGAGAGGACTAGGTGGTACATTAGGATAATAAGGGGGCAGAGGAGGAAAGAGGAGGAGAGGACTAGGTGGTACATTAGGATAATAAGGGGAGCAGAGGGGGAAAGAGGAGGAGAGGACTAGGTGGTACATTAGGATAATAAGGGGAGCAGAGGAGGAAAGAGGAGGAGAGGACTAGGTGGTACATTAGGATATTAAGGGGGTCAGAGGGAGAAAGAGGAGGAGAGGACTAGGTGGTACATTAGGATAATAAGGGGGGCAGAGGAGGAAAGAGGAGGAGAGGACTAGGTGGTACATTAGGATAATAAGGGGGGCAGAGGAGGAAAGAGGAGGAGAGGACTAGGTGGTACATTAGGATAATAAGGGGGGCAGATGGGTAAAGAGGAGGAGGACTAGGTGGTACATTAGGATAATAAGGGGGCAGAGGGGTAAGAGGAGGAGAGGACTAGGTGGTACATTAGGATAATAAGGGGAGCAGAGGGGGAAAAAGGAGGAGAGGACTAGGTGGTACATTAGGATAATAAGGGGAGCAGAGGAGGAGAGGAGGAGAGGACTAGGTGGTACATTAGGATAATAAGGGGGGCAGAGGGGTAAAGAGGAGGAGAGGACTAGGTGGTACATTAGGATAATAAGGGGGGCAGAGGAGGAGAGGACTAGGTGGTACATTAGGATAATAAGGGGAGCAGAGGGGGAAAGAGGAGGAGAGGACTAGGTGGTACATTAGGATAATAAGGGGAGCAGAGGGGGAAAGAGGAGGAGAGGACTAGGTGGTACATTAGGATAATAAGGGGGGCAGAGGGGTAAAGAGGAGGAGAGGACTAGGTGGTACATTAGGATAATAAGTGGGGCAGAGGGGGAAAGAGGAGGAGAGGACTAGGTGGTACATTAGGATAATAAGGGGGCAGAGGAGGAAAGAGGAGGAGAGGACTAGGTGGTACATTAGGATAATAAGGGGAGCAGAGGGGGAAAGAGGAGGAGAGGACTAGGTGGTACATTAGGATAATAAGGGGAGCAGAGGAGGAAAGAGGAGGAAAGAGGAGGAGAGGACTAGGTGGTACATTAGGATAATAAGGGGAGCAGAGGAGGAAAGAGGAGGAGAGGACTAGGTGGTACATTAGGATAATAAGGGGGCAGAGGGGGAAAGAGGAGGATAGGACTAGGTGGTACATTAGGATAATAAGGGGGGCAGAGGGGGAAGAGGAGGAGAGGACTAGGTGGTACATTAGGATAATAAGGGGGGCAGAGGAGGAAAGAGGAGGAGAGGACTAGGTGGTACATTAGGATAATAAGGGGGGCAGAGGAGGAAAGAGGAGGAGAGGACTAGGTGGTACATTAGGATAATAAGGGGGGCAGAGGGGTAAAGAGGAGGAGGACTAGGTGGTACATTAGGATAATAAGGGGGCAGAGGGGTAAAGAGGAGGAGAGGACTAGGTGGTACATTAGGATAATAAGGGGAGCAGAGGGGGAAAGAGGAGGAGAGGACTAGGTGGTACATTAGGATAATAAGGGGAGCAGAGGAGGAAAGAGGAGGAGAGGACTAGGTGGTACATTAGGATAATAAGGGGAGCAGAGGGGTAAAGAGGAGGAGAGGACTAGGTGGTACATTAGGATAATAAGGGGGGCAGAGGAGGAGAGGACTAGGTGGTACATTAGGATAATAAGGGGGCAGAGGGGTAAAGAGGAGGAGAGGACTAGGTGGTACATTAGGATAATAAGGGGAGCAGAGGGAGAAAGAGGAGGAGAGGACTAGGTGGTACATTAGGATAATAAGGGGGGCAGAGGGGGAAAGAGGAGGAGAGGACTAGGTGGTACATTAGGATAATAAGGGGGCAGAGGGGTAAAGAGGAGGAGAGGACTAGGTGGTACATTAGGATAATAAGGGGGCAGAGGGGGAAAGAGGAGGAGAGGACTAGGTGGTACATTAGGATAATAAAGGGGGCAGAGGGGTAAAGAGGAGGAGAGGACTAGTTGGTACATTAGGATAATAAGGGGGCAGAGGAGGAAAGAGGAGGAGAGGACTAGGTGGTACATTAGGATAATAAGGGGAGCAGAGGAGGAAAGAGGAGGAGAGGACTAGGTGGTACATTAGGATAATAAGGGGGGCAGAGGGGTAAAGAGGAGGAGAGGACTAGGTGGTACATTAGGATAATAAGGGGGGCAGAGGGGGAAAGAGGAGGAGAGGACTAGGTGGTACATTAGGATAATAAGGGAAGCAGAGGGGGAAGAGGAGGAGAGGACTAGGTGGAGAGGACTAGGTGGTACATTAGGATAATAAGGGGGGCAGAGGAGGAAAGAGGAGGAGAGGACTAGGTGATACATTAGGATAATAAGGGGGGCAGAGGAGGAAAGAGGAGGAGAGGACTAGGTGGTACATTAGGATAATAAGGGGGCAGAGGAGGAAAGAGGAGGAGAGGACTAGGTGGTACATTAGGATAATAAGGGGGCAGAGGGGTAAAGAGGAGGAGAGGACTAGGTGGTACATTAGGATAATAAGGGGAGCAGAGGAGGAAAGAGGAGGAGAGGACTAGGTGGTACATTAGGATAATAAGGGGGCAGAGGGGTAAAGAGGAGGAGAGGACTAGGTGGTACATTAGGATAATAAGGGGGGCAGAGGGAGAAAGAGGAGGAGAGGACTAGGTGGTACATTAGGATAATAAGGGGGGCAGAGGGGGAAAGAGGAGGAGAGGACTAGGTGGTACATTAGGATAATAAGGGAAGCAGAGGGGGAAGAGGAGGAGAGGACTAGGTGGTACATTAGGATAATAAGGGAAGCAGAGGGGGAAGAGGAGGAGAGGCTATTTGGCAATATAGGGAGGAAGAGAGGGGTGAGGGCCAACTCAGAATACAGATGGTATACCTGAGAGACAGAGAGAGAGAGATTCAAGCAGTGGTACAGTTTATTTTACACATTCATAATGCTCTCCTTTGATCCAGCCTCAGTCAGTAACAGTCCTGTCAACACCCGGCCTCTGCATAATGGATGACTGGCCTCTCTACACAGTTCTGGAAAATCCTATTGGACTGGTCAGAGAAAATGTGTGGCTGTGTGAGAGTATGTAGGTCATGTTTGACCATAGGCAAAGTCTAGGGAAAGAGAGGGGGAGGCAGAGAGGGAGGCAGAGAGGGAGGCAGAGGGGGAGGCAGAGAGGGAGGCAGAGAGGGATGGAGAGACAGACACTTGTGCATGGTGATGATAGTCTTGTCAAGTTCCAAAGTCTCCTCCCACGATTTAAGGTTGACAAATAAAATCACTGAGCCCTGGGTTGGGGGGTGGAACAGGATCTCTGATGCTTTCTCTGGTTATCAGTAGTGGACACAACAGTTCTGCTTCAGCTTTCCAGCTTTCAGATCCTCTCCCCCTCCTCTCTCCTCCTCCCCTCTCCTCTCTCCATTTATCCTATCTCTGTCACTTTCAATCTCCCTCTTCCTTCCCTCATGTCTTCTTCCTCTCCCTGCCTCTTCCTCCTCTGCTAACTGCTACCTTAATATATTGAGTGGTAACAAGCTCTTTAGTAATCACACACTCATTTGGAGGGAGATGTGTGGAGGGAGACACACACTGCTGCTGCTGGCCGCGCTCTGAGCTGGGGGACAGAGCAGAGAGGTGACGGCTGGTGACAGACACCATGTGTTAGTCTGAGTGGCTGAGAGAGATGGCCTCAGACCACAGCAAGCTCAGCCAGACTTCCCTATCCCTCACCTCTCGCTCTCTCGCTCCCTGTCTTTCTCTCTCAATTCAATTCAAAGGGCTTTATTGGCATGGGGAAACATATGTTTACATTGCCAAAGAAAGTGAAATAGATCTCTCTCTCTCTCCCCCTCCCTCCATTAGACCTCAGCCAGCTCAGCCAGTCTCCCAGCACCATGCTGCAAAGATGAGCTGAGCTTTACTGGTCTTTTGTATGGACCTCTCTTCCCTGTCCCTTCCAGCCCAACAGCAGCAGAAGGCAGGTAAACAGTCTCTGGCCCCTCTCTCTCAATTTCCTGCCCCCACTTTTTTTAATCACTCCTCCGCTCCCTTCTTGTATCGCTTCCCTTCCCTTTCCACATCTTTTCCACACAACTTTTAACCTAAATCCAATGACATGGTGAATTTTTGTTTTTGATTTCACATTGAATTCACGTTAGTTGACAACTCAGCCAAATGTCAATCAAAATTAGACGTTGAAATTACTAATTTAATCTCTATTTCTCATCCTCTTCTGGCAATACAATCAAATCGCACACTCACACGCACACACACACACACACACACACACACACACACACACACACACAGCAAGCAGACTGAACAGAGGCCGTCCTATCATGTAGGCATGGTTTGTGGGTAATGCGCTCTGACATCATCTGCCATAGCAGAAGATCATACAGCCAAGCCTTAACACTGCCACAGCAGAATATTATACAGCCAAGCCTTATCACTGCCATAACAGAATATTATACAGCCAAGCCTTATCACTGGCATAGCAGAATATTATACAGCCAAGCCTTATCACTGCCATAGCAGAATATTATACAGCCAAGCCTTATCACTGCAATAGCAGAATATTATACAGCCAAGCCTTATCACTGGCATAGCAGAATATTATACAGCCAAGCCTTATCACTGGCATAGCAGAATATTATACAGCCAAGCCTTATCACTGCCATAGCAGAATATTATACAGCCAAGCCTTATCGCTGCCATAGCAGAATATTATACAGCCAAGCCTTATTGCTGGCATAGCAGAATATTATACAGCCAAGCCTTATCGCTGGCATAGCAGAATATCATACAGCCAAGCCTTAACACTGCCATAGCAGAATATTATACAGCCAAGCCTTATCACTGGCATAGCAGAATATTATACAGCCAAGCCTTATCACTCCCATAGCAGAATATTATACAGCCAAGCCTTATCACTGGCATAGCAGAATATTATACAGCCAAGCCTTATCACTGCCATAGCAGAATATTATACAGCCAAGCCTTATCACTGGCATAGCAGATTATTATACAGCCAAGCCTTATCACTGGCATAGCAGAATATTATACAGCCAAGCCTTATCACTGCCATAGCAGAATATTATACAACCAAGCCTTATCGCTGGCATAGCAGAATATTATACAGCCAAGCCTTATCACTGCCATAGCAGAATATTATACAGCCAAGCCTTATCACTGCCATAGCAGAATATTATACAGCCAAGCCTTATCACTGCCATAGCAGAATATTATACAGCCAAGCCTTATCACTGGCATAGCAGAATATTATACAGCCAAGCCTTATCACTGCCATAGCAGAATATTATACAGCCAAGCCTTATCACTGCCATAGCAGTATATTACAGTGAAGCCTTATATATATACAGTGAAGCCTTATCACTGGTATAGCAGTATATTATACAGCGAAGCGTTATTACTGGCATACAGTAGCACAACAGTATACAGCCAAGCCTCATCACTGCTGGTTAGCCTGAAACCCTAGCATCTCATGTTTATTTCATAGTAAGTATGTGTGTATATGTATGCGTACGTCAGCTCCTTTTTTTGTGTGTGTCTGTGTGTCTCTCTCTCTGTGTGTATGCATGTGCGTGTGTGTGTGTGTGTGTGTCTGTGTGTCTCTCTCTCTCTGTGTGTGTATGCATTTACATTTACATTTAAGTCATTTAGCAGACGCTCTTATCTTATCCAGAGCGACTTACAAATTGGGTATGCATGTGTGTGTGTACGTGTGTGTACGTCAGCCCGCTTGCCATTTAACCGAAGGTGAACTATCAACCCTGTTTTTCCTTACTTAGCCTGCCGTCACCAACATACATATGTAGTGTGTGTGTGTGTGTGTGTGTGTGTGTGTGTGTGTGTGTGTGTGTGTGTGTGTGTGTGTGTGTAAACACATGAATGATGATCTCTCTGTATTGCAGGAAGTCAGGGGGCACAGCTAAGCGTGAACTTTCACCCATGCCTATAAAATAACACCAGGCCATTCTGAGGGGTTGCTAGTTCTGCTCATTTTATTTCCTGTGTGTATGGGACTGGGTTGGGTGTGTATTTCCTGTGTGTATGGGACTGGGTTGGGTGTGTATTTCCTGTGGGTATGGGACTGGTTTGGGTGTGTATTTCCTGTGGGTATGGGACTGGGTTGGGTGTGTATTTCCTGTGTGTATGGGACTGGGTTGGGTGTGTATTTCCTGTGTGTATGGGACTGGGTTGGGTGTGTATTTCCTGTGTGTATGGGACTAGGTTGGGTGTGTATTTCCTGTGGGTATGGGACTGGGTTGGGTGTTTATTTCCTGTGTGTATGGGACTGGGTTGGGTGTGTATTTCCTGTGTGTATGGGACTGGGTTGGGTGTGTATTTCCTGTGGGTATGGGACTGGGTTGGGTGTTTATTTCCTGTGTGTATGGGACTGGGTTGGGTGTGTATTTCCTGCGTGTATGGGACTGGGTTGGGTGTGAATTTGTGTACGTACATGGACTTCCATGTATGTGTGTGTGTATGCATTTGAGTTTGTATTTGTGTGCATGTGCATTCTTGGGTGTGCGTGCTTGTATGCGTTTGTGTTAAATGTTGGCTTTGACAACTTGAGGGATGGCTTCTATCTGCTCCAAACAGATGTGGAATCATCCTTCAAGTTTTTAGTTTGAGTGATAATCAACCACTTCCAAATAGAGGCCTATAATCTAGATCAGGGCTTTCTAACCCTGTTCCTGGAGATACCCTCCTGTAGGTTTTCACTGAAAACCTACAGGAGGGTGTCTCTCCAGCAACGGGGTTGGAGTGAAAACCTACAGGAGGGTAGCTCTCCAGGAACAGGTTTGGAGTGAAAACCTACAAGAGGGTAGCTCTCCAGGAACAGGGTTGGAGTGGAAACCTACAGGGGGGTATCTCTCTAAGAACAGGGTTGGAGTGGAAACCTACAGGAGGGTATCTCTCTAAGAACAGGGTTGGAGTGGAAACCTACAGGAGGGTATCTCTCTAAGAACAGGGTTGGAGTGGAAACCTACAGGAGGGTATCTCTCCAGGAACAGGGTTGGAGTGGAAACCTACAGGAGGGTATCTCTCTAAGAACAGGGTTGGTGTGGAAACCTACAGGAGGGTATCTCTCCAGGAACAGGGTTGGAGTGGAAACCTACAGGAGGGTATCTCTCTAAGAACAGGGTTGGAGTGGAAACCTACAGGAGGGTATCTCTCCAGGAACAGGGTTGGAGTGGAAACCTACAGGAGGGTATCTCTCTAAGAACAGGGTTGGTGTGGAAACCTACAGGAAGGTATCTCTCCAGGAACAGGGTTGGAGTGGAAACCTACAGGAGGGTATCTCTCTAAGAACAGGGTTGGAGTGGAAACCTACAGGAGGGTAGCTCTCCAGGAACAGGGTTGGAGTGGAAACCTACAGGAGGGTATCTCTCTAAGAACAGGGTCGGAGTGGAAACCTACAGGAGGGTATCTCTCTAAGAACAGGGTTGTAGTGGAAACCTCATGGAGGGTAGCTCTCCAGGAACAGGGTTGGAGTAGAAACCTACAGGAGGGTATCTCTCTAAGAACAGGGTTGGAGTGGAAACCTACAGGAGGGTAGCTCTCCAGGAACAGGTTTGGAGTGGAAACCTACAGGAGGTTATCTCTCTAAGGACAGGGTTGGAGTGGAAACCTACAGGAGGGTAGCTCTCCAGGAACAGGTTTGGAGTGGAAACCTACAGGGGGGTAGCTCTCCAGGAACAGGGTTGGAGTGGAAACCTACAGGAGGGTATCTCTCTAAGAACAGGGTTGGAGTGGAAACCTACAGGAGGGTATCTCTCCAGGAACAGGGTTGGAGTGGAAACCTACAGGAGGGTATCTCTCTAAGAACAGGGTTGGTGTGGAAACCTACAGGAGGGTATCTCTCCAGGAACAGGGTTGGAGTGGAAACCTACAGGAGGGTATCTCTCTAAGAACAGGGTTGGAGTGGAAACCTACAGGAGGGTAGCTCTCCAGGAACAGGGTTGGAGTGGAAACCTACAGGAGGGTATCTCTCTAAGAACAGGGTCGGAGTGGAAACCTACAGGAGGGTTTCTCTCCAGGAACAGGGTTGGAGTGGAAACCTTCAGGAGGGTATCTCTCTAAGAACAGGGTTGGAGTGGAAACCTACAGGAGGGTATCTCTCTAAGAACAGGGTTGGAGTGAAACCTACAGGAGGGTATCTCTCTAAGAACAGGGTTGGAGTGGAAACCTACAGGAGGGTATCTCTCTAAGAACAGGGTTGGAGAGCCCTGATCTAGATTATAGTCGGTGGTCTCTGTTGATAGAGGTTTGATAGTCGGAGGTCTCTGTTGATAGAGGAGGTTTGATAGTCGGAGGTCTCTGTTGATAGGGGAGGTTTGATAGTCGGAGGTCTCTGTTGATAGAGGAGGTTTGATAGTCGGAGGTCTCTGTTGATAGAGGAGGTTTGATAGTCGGAGGTCTCTGTTGATAGAGGAGGTTTGATAGTCGGTGGTCTCTGTTGATAGAGGAGGTTTGATAGTCGGAGGTCTCTGTTGATAGAGGTTTGATAGTCGGAGGTCTCTGTTGACAGAGGAGGTTTGATAGTCGGAGGTCTCTGTTGATAGGGGAGGTTTGATAGTCGGAGGTCTCTGTTGATAGAGGAGGTTTGATAGTCGGAGGTCTCTGTTGATAGAGGAGGTTTGATAGTCGGAGGTCTCTGTTGATAGAGGAGGTTTGATAGTCGGAGGTCTCTGTTGATAGAGGAGGTTTGATAGTCGGAGGTCTCTGTTGATAGAGGAGGTTTGATAGTCGGAGGTCTCTGTTGATAGAGGAGGTTTGATAGTCGGAGGTCTCTGTTGATGGAGGAGGTTTGATAGTTGGGGATGAGATCTCCACCA
The DNA here is from genome assembly GCF_901001165.1 of Salmo trutta. Classification (NCBI taxonomy): domain Eukaryota; kingdom Metazoa; phylum Chordata; class Actinopteri; order Salmoniformes; family Salmonidae; genus Salmo; species Salmo trutta. Next base: position 540,176 of record NW_021823509.1, on the reverse strand, counting down.
GGTGGAGAGCAGAGAAAGATACAATGGAATACAACATTTAGTCGTACAGGTAACTGACAAAATAAACACTGACATAAAGTGTCCAAATATGACATTGGGCCACTAAGAGCCAGAACAGCTTCAATGCACCTTGGCATAGATTCTGAATCTCTATTGGAGGGATGCGGCACCATTCTTCCACAAGAAATTCCATCATTTGTTATTTTGTTGATGGGGGTGGAAAACACTGTCTCGGGTGAGACACACACATACACACACACACACACACACACACACACACACACACACACACACACACACACACACACACACACACACACACACACACACCATTTAAACCCCCTATGCTCCTTTGAGACCTCTTTTTCAAAGTCACTGAGATCTCTTCTTCTAGCTATGGTAACCAACATAACTGACAATTGGGCTTTTTTTATGAGCATGATAGGATGTTAATTGCTTAATTAACTCAGGAACCACACCTGTGTGGAAGCACCTGCTTTCAATATACGTTGTATCCCTCATTTACTCAAGTGTTTCCTTTATTTTGCCAGTTACCTGTCTATATCTGACTGTCTTGCTCTGGAGTTTTCCAGAAGAATGCTACAGGTGGCTGTATTGTGATGCTTCAAGCAAGCAGTTGTTATTAGACTGAACAGACAGACAGACAGACAGACAGACAGACAGACAGACAGACAGACAGACAGACAGACAGACAGACAGACAGACAGACAGACAGACAGACAGATAGATAGATAGATGTGCTTCTCTTCTGATGTTCATTCTGGAGCCATTCACCTGCCTTCCAGAACTCTATAATTAGCCTTGTCTGTCTGCCAGCCACACACACACACACCACACTGTCAGCCGCAAGAGTTAATTAAAACGCAGATTTCGAGAGGTGATAAGGAACAGCAAAAAATAACCCTTTGAAAACTAAAAATAATAAATGAATTCATTTCTTTCTTTTCTTCCACACTTCATCTCAAAAGAGGGGGACCGGAAGCTTTGTTTCCTCTCAGTCAATCATATTCCTTGTGGTTCTTGTTGAAAGAGACGGGGAATATAATACCAGGGACAAACGATGCCGGGAGAGAGAGAGAGACAAAGATACAGAGAGAGAGAGAGATACATAGAGAGATACACAAAGATACAGAGAAAGAGAGAGAGATACAGAGAGAGATACACATGGATACAGAGAGACAAAGATACAGAGAGAGAGAGAGATACAGAGAGACACAGAGAGAGATACATAGAGAGATACACAATGATACAGAGAAAGAGAGGGAGATACAGAGAGAGATACACATGGATACAGAGAGAGAGAGATACAGAGAGAGATAACTACGATAAAGAGAGCTACAGAGAAAGATACACAGAAATATAGAGAGAGATACACAAAGACACAGAGAGAGAGATACAGAGAGAGATACACAAAGATACAGCGAGAGAGAGAGAGATACAGAGAGATACACACAAAGATACAGAGAGAGAGATAAGGCCTCTCTAATTAGTGTTTTAATAACAGCATATTTTGACATATGTCAGCTGTCAGTCAAACTGTGCAAAAGTGAAATCAAAACATACGTTTAGGCATTCATTCATAGTGGTTAAGGTTAGGGTTAAGGTTAGGGTTAGGGTTAAGGTTAGGGTTAAGGTTAGGGTTAGGGTTAAGGCTAGGGTTAAGGTTAGGGTTAAGGTTAGGGTTAAGGTTAGGGTTAAGGTTAGGGTTAAGGTTAGAGTTAGGGTTAAGGCTAGGGTTAAGGTTAGGGTTAAGGTTAGGGTTAGGGTTAAGGTTAGGGTTAGGGTTAGGGTTAAGGTTAGGGTTAAGGTTAGGGTTAGGGTTAAGGTTAGGGTTAAGGTTAGGGTTAAGGTTAGGGTTAAGATTAGGGTTAGGGTTAAGTTAGGGTTAAGGTTTGGGATAGGGTTAAGTTAGGGTTAAGGTTTGGGATAGGGTTCAAACAGAATAACTAATATTACTAAATGAGTGTCTAGCCTCTTACATCTACACGTTCCGCTAGCGGAACGTCTGCTCCAATATCCAATGATGGGCGGGGCGCGAAATACAAACTCCTCTAAAATCCGAAAACTTCCACTTTTCAAACATATGACTATTTTACAGCTATTTAAAGACAAGACTCTCCTTTATCTAACCACACTGTCCGATTTCAAAAAGGCTTTACAGCGAAAGCAAAACATTAGATTATGTCAGCAGAGTACCCAGCCAGAAATAATCAGACACCCATTTTTCAAGCTAGCATATCATGTCACATAAACCCAAACCACAGCTAAATGCAGCACTAACCTTTTATGATCTTCATCAGATGACACACCTAGGACATTATGTTATACAATACATGCATGTCTGTTCAATCAAGTTCATATTTATATCAAAAACCAGCTTTTTACATTAGCATGTGACGTTCAGAACTAGCATACCCACCGAACACTTCCGGTGATTTTACAAAATTACTCACGATAAACGTTCACAAAAAGCATAACAATAATTTTAAGAATTATAGATACAGAACTCCTCTATGCACTCGATATGTCCGATTTTAAAATAGCTTTTCGGATGAAGCACATTTTGCAATATTCTAAGTACATAGCCCAGCCATCACGGGCTAGCTATTTAGACACTCACCCAGTTTAGCCTTCACCAAAATCACATTTCCTATAAGAAAAATGTTCTTACCTTTCCTGTTCTTCGTCAGAATGCAGTCCCAGGACTTCTACTTCAATAACAAATGTAGGTTTGGTCCCAAATAATCCATCGTTATGTTCCATGAAGACGTTTTGTTCGTGCGTTCTAGACACTATCCCAACGCTAAATCTCGGCCACGAGCATGGCGCAGAATGTGACAAAAAAATTCTAAATATTCCATTACCGTACTTCGAAGCATGTCAACCGCTGTTTAAAACCAATTTTTATGCAATTTATCTCGTAGAAAAGCGATAATATTCCGACCGGGAATCTGCCTGTCTGTATACTGAGGGAAAAACCGAAAGCCGGGGGCGGGGCGGGTCGCGAGCGTAAGGCTTAGTCCACTGAGTGACCACTTAGCTTTTGCTCTCCTTTGTTTCAGCCAGGGCTTTGAATTACGTCATTCCTGTTTTTCGCGGGCTCTGAGACTCCATTGGAGACGTGGGAAGTGTCACGTAACAGCAGAGATCCTTAGTTTTTGGAAGAGATGTCAAAGAAAGCAAATAAATGGTCATACAGGGTACTTCCTGAACAGAACCATCTCAGGTTTTTGCCTGCCATAGGAGTTCTGTTATACTCACAGACACCATTCAAACAGTTTTAGAAACTTTAGAGTGTTTTCTCTCCAAAGCTAATAATTATATGCATATTCTAGTTTCTGGGCAGGACTAATAATGATTGGTTCCCCTTGCTGTCTTTCTCACTCAACTACCAACAGCAACAGCCACACACAGCCCCCGAGCGCCGCACCCTTCCAATTACACATTTTCAAATCCGAACAACGAGAGGTCTCGACCCGCCAGGAAAAAAAACAACAATTGAGAGAACCAATCAATTTCTGAGCTAATATTGCATTAACAAATGGCCTCCTGTCCAGACTGGTGAGTCACAGCTCTTCCTCGCTGTGTGGTCACGTGGGTCGCATCAGCCAGGCTAGGATCACAGAGACAAATTGCTTTTTTATATGTGGCGTATTACCTTTACCGAGCTATGGAAGCCTATCAGGGTCAAAGGCAAATTGACAGTCTCTGATGGGGGAATTGAATTGTCGATATCAATTTCACAGCGTGACAGAGAGTTGGAAAGAGAGAGAGTATGTGTGTCTCTCTCTCTGTGTGTGTGTGTGTGTGTGTGTGTGTGTGTGTGTGTGTGTGTGTGTGTGTGTGCCTGTGTGTGTGTGGCACTGAGAGTTGGGTGTCAGCAGCCAAAATGAGAGGTGACCGGGATCTGAATTAGGTGCATGCTGCGGAGATGAGGAGAGCAGATGAAAATTAGGGACGGACCAATACAATAGGATAGGTTCCTACACTCTTAAGTGGATTCTTTTGCACTGTCCTGAAAAGGTCAGTGGATATGGATGTGTCCCAAATCTCTTAACAGGTTTCCTTGCCTCCACCACACACTCATGTAAAGTAGGGAGGATCAGAATGAATTCCACCACATTATGTTCACCAGTTAAGTATTCCCAGATCAGGTAGCTATCCTGAGGGTATAGTTCCATTGGATCAATGTCCACTGTTCTGTCAGTCACTTTGCATTGAAGCATCTGCTGAATGGCCACATTATGATGTAGCCAAGGAGGTCCAGCTGTTTAAGACCAACGGGATTTGCGGCTAAAGAACTTATCTGCAGTTTGAGAGTAGATGATGGCGTGAGTAAAGTGTGTGTGTGTGTATTAGCTTAGTCTTTTCGTGAATTGCATATTAACACCACGTTTATGCACTCCAGCGAAGTGTGGTTAAGTGTTCATTGTAACATTCAGTTACAACAGACACACACACTCACACACACACACACACACACACACACACACACACACACACACACACACACACACACACACACACACACACACACACACACACACACACACACACACACACACACACACACACACACACACCACTCCTCATGAGTGGTTAATGGTGCTTGTCTAGGCTCCTTTGAACCTCTCTGCATATGTGTCTTAAACTGGCTCTTACAGATAAACACTGTGTGTGTGAGTGTGTGTGTGTGTGTGTGTGTGTGTGTGTGTGTGTGTGGCTCTCACAGATAAGCAGTAGGAATACAAATATCATTTTGTTTTTAGTATAAAACAACAGAAGAACATAAAGCCGTCCTAGAAAATGGGCTCCCGAGTGGTGCAGCGGTCTAAGGCACTGCATCTCAGTGCTAGAGGCATCACTGCAGACCCTGGTTCGATCCCGGGCTGTATCACAACCAGCCGTGAGTGCACAATTGGCCCAGCGTCGTCCGGGTTAGTGGAGGGTTTGGCCGGGGTAGGCTGTCATTGTAAAATAAGACTTTGTTCTTAACTGAGGTGCCTGGTTAAGTAAAATAAAAAATAGGGCCTATTCACTTATTTATTTAACCAGGATAGTCCACTCACAGACAGTCATTTTTTAATGTATTTTTTTAACCTTTATTTAACTAGGCAAGTCAGTTAAGAACAAATTCTTATCTACAGTGATGGCCTACCAAAAGGCCTCCTGCGGGGACGGGGGCTGGGATTCAAAATAAAATAAAAATATAGGACAAAACACACATGACGACAAGAGAGATACCACAACAATACATAAGGAGAGACAATAACATACTAAGGCAGCAACACATGACAACACAGCATGGTTGCAACACAACATGACAACAACATGGTAGCAACACAACATGGCAGCAGCACAACATGGTATCAGCACAAAACATGGTACAAACATTAGTGGGCACAGACAACAGCACAAAGGGCAAGAAGGTAGAGATAACAATACATCACACAAAGCAGCCACAACTGTCAGTAAGAGTGTCCATGATTGAGTCTTTGAATGAAGAGATTGAGATAAAACTGTCCAGTTGGAGTGTTTGTTGCAGCTCGTTCCAGTCGCTAGCTGCAGCGAACTGAAAAGACGAGCGACCCAGAGATGTGTGTGCTTTGGGGACCTTTAACAGAATGTGACTGGCAGAACGGGTGCTGTATGTGGAGGATGAGGGTTGCAGTAGGTATCTCAGCATGGGTAGGATGGTCCTCTGAATCAGGGTTAGTTTGGCAGCTGGGGTGAAAGAGGAGCGATTACGATAGAGGAAACCAAGACTAGATTTAACCTTAGCCTACACTGAACAGTCAACATGGTTCCTGTGTTATAGTAGTGTCATTTCACCGGTGTGACTGGTAGACATTATGTAATTTTGTAGAAAATGTGAAACCAGTGGGATATACAGGTAACTGCCAAAATAAAGGAAACACCAACATGAAGTGTCTTAATAGGGCATTGGGGCACCACGAGCAAGAACAGCTTCAATGCACCTTGGCATAGATTCTACCAGTGTCTAACCTGGTCCCGTGTGTCATTTACATTTAAACCCATTTAAATGTGAGTGATATGGCATACACAAAACAGTGAACATTGTTCTGTGTGTTTGTGTCATTTCATTGGTGTGACTAGATACATTACAAAATATGTTTTAGGAAAAGTGACGTTGAAAATGGAAAATCCATTTGGATTGCTTTAGCTGTAATGCATACGCTTTAGTATGGATTACAGCCTAACCCACGTTAATCCAGCAGGAGAAACACACACACACACACACACACACACACACACACACACACACACACACACACACATTGATCCAGCAGAGAAATGCAGTAAACCACTGTGTCGTGCCTAGCTGCCTGCAAGACACTTTCTTCTCTACTTTCTCCTCCTTTTAGTCCCTCTTTCATCTCCCTTAGTTCCTTTAAAAAGCGTTGATGTTAGCTTTATTGTTTTTGTGTATTGTAGAGCACAGAAGCTCTATAACTGAATTGTGAAAGGCTTGTAAACAATGGAGAATGTCTATGAAATGAGATTTGATTGTTTTAGGGTTTTTAACATTTACATATTTATTGGTGAGTAGTATGCTAATGTATTTGCAGCAGAACTGCAATTCGATGATGCTGTGTGTGTGTCTGTGTGTTTTTGTCTATGCGTTATGCATTTTGTTTCATACATTTGAATAATATTACTTGTGTGAAAGGCTTGGTATTATGAAAATTCTAAATCTATGTTCCTCTTTAGTAGTAAATTGAATAATCATCATTGCTAATGGGTATTACAGTGTATCATGTTACCTTGAAGTGATGGCATATCTTCATTTTTTTCATTATGTCTCTTTTACACAGCTCATTTTGAAACCAGACCTAAAGTCAATTAATTAGAAATCCTCAGGGAATACGTGAAAGGGATTAACAATTTGTATTATTTTTATTTTGTCATTAGCTGTTTTAATGTAGATGTCTGCTTTTTCAAATTTTTTTCTCCTGTCTTTATCTTTCCTTCCCTCTGACTTTCTGGATCGATCTCTCTCTCTCTCTCCCCCCCCCCCTCACTCTCTCCCCCCTCTCTCTCTCTCTCTCTCTCTCTCTCTCTCTCTCTCTCTCTCACAGGTTCTCTGCCAAACTGAAAGGGAGTTTTCCTCCATCTCTGTCGCTGAGGGAAACGGTCATTAGGGGCCATGAGTTGTTGTTGGGGCTACCATCATTGTAACCCTCCGATGCAGAACACTTAAAATGGGGTCTATGTTACCAGCTACCATGGCCGCCAAGCGGCAAGCCATGCTCTAATCGCCTAGGCAACAAACTTTCTGTGACCTACGACTTCCTGTCTCTACTTCCTGGTCTGGCCACACCCCTTCCTTACCTGTCGCCCAACCTGATTTCAAACTTGCCTGCTTCCTTTCCTAATATTCTTCCCTTTCCCTTAGTTTCTTAATAAGATAACCCCTCCTATCCTCCCTTCCTCCCTAACCATGACCAAAAGGTTTCTCCACCTCCCCTCCATCCCGCTCTCCCTATCCCTCTCTCCATCCATCTTCCTCTACCTTCTCCCCCCATTACTTCTTCTCCTCCACCTCCCTGGGTCCGTCCGGGGGGACTGCTGGCTGATCGAAGGGGATAAAGGCTACGTGTGGCTGGCCATCTGCAGTCAGAACCAGCCCCCGTACGAGACCATCCCCCAGCACATCAACAATACGGTACTGTTATGTTCTATATTATAGAGTATATATTATGCTATACAGCCTACCCCTAGCGGTAATTGTAAAATATGTCATTTTAATTCCAATGCTGGTTTTGCTCAATGGGGTGTTCCTTTTCAACCACCGAATAACATCACCAAGAGTTAGCACAATATAGAATTGAAACAGTAGTGGGGCTGGAACAGAGCCTCGAGGAACACTACTTTACTTTTCAACCGTAGTTCATATGTCCCATAGGAACCACCATAGTTTGGCAAAGCTAAAACGTAATGTTTTGTTTATGCTAGCTTAAAAATACTAGCTCACTGTTTTGCTATAAATAGCTCACTGTTTTGTTATACTACTTTACAAATGTTGAGCCGTATGATGAAAAAAAAATGTCTCGTTCTTTTCAATTAGATTTTACTCGATTTATTTGACCATTTGAAAAAGACATTTCAACCGCGTGGATACAATGCATTTAAAGAAGTTTACAACGCATTTCCATTGTGGTCCACTTTCAACCCAACTTTCAACAGAAATGCAAAGCTAACACTAAATGTTTTCTCATGCTAGCTCGTGAATGTCAAGCCGTTTGATATTAAACAAGTTGTCGTTCTTTCAACACAACAGGTCCATGACCTGAGGCTGAATGAGAACAAGCTGAAAGCAGTGCTATTCCACTCCATGTATCGCTTCACCAACCTCACGGACCTCAACCTCACCAAGAATGATATCTCTTACATAGAGGACGGGGCCTTTACCCATCAGGCCAACCTACAGGTAAGGGATTTGATTGGTTGGTTGGTTGATGTGTTGAGAGGGAGGGATTTGATTGGTTGATTGGTTAGTTGATTGGTTATTTGTTTGATTCGTTGGTTGGTTGGTTGGTTGAGAAAGAGATCTTTTACATAGAGGACATGGCTTTCACCCATCAGGCCAACCTACAGGTCATTGGTTTGATTGTTTGGTTGCTTAGTATGTTGGTTGATTGATTTGTTAGTTGGTTGATTGATTGGTTAATTGGGATGTTGGTTAGTTGAATGACAACGAGATCTCTTACTTCAGGGATGGGCAACTCCTCTGGGGCCTAATTGGTGTCACACTTTTGCCCCAGCCCCAGTTTACATACAGTAACTTTGGAAAGTATTCAGACTTTGACTATTGCCACATTTTTTTTACGTTATAGCCTTATTCTAAACTTGATTAAATAATTGTTTTGCCTCATCAATCTACACACAATGCCCCATAATGACAAAGCCAAAATAGGTTTTTAGAAATGTATGCTAATTTATTAAAAATAAAAATGTCAGATTTACATAAGTATTCAGACCCTTAACTCAGTGATTACAGCATTTATTCTTCTTGGGTATGATGCTACAAGCTTGGCACACCTGTATTTGGGGAGTTTCTCCCATTCTTCTCTGTAGATCTTCTCAAGCTCTGTCAGGTTGGATGGGGAGCGTCACTGCACAGCTATTTTCAGGCCTCTCCAGAGATGTTCCATCGGGTTCAAGTCCGGGCACTGACTGGACCACTCAAGGACATTCAGAGACTTGTCCTGAAGCCACTCCTGCATTGTCTTGGCTGTGTGCTTAGGGTCGTTGTCCTGTTGGAAGGTGAACCTTTCATTAAGGGTCTCTCTGTACTTTGCTCCGTTAGTCTTTTCCTCGATCGTGACTAGTCTCCCAGTCCCTGCTGCTGAAAAACATTCCCACAGCATAATGCTGCCACCACCATGCTTCACCGTAGGGATGATGCCAGGTTTCCTCCAGACGTGATGCTTGGCGTTCAGGCCAAAGAGTTCAATCTTGGTTTGATCAGACCAGAGAGTCTTGTTTCTCATGGTCTGAGAGTCCTTTAGGTACATTTTGGCAAACTCCAAGCAGGCTGTCATATGCTTTATACTGAGGAGTGGCTTTCGTCTGGCCACTCTACCATAGAGGCTTGATTGGTGGAGTGCTGCAGAGCTGGGAAAACCTTCCAGAAGGACAACCATCTCCACAGATGAACTTTGGAGCTCTTTGTTGTTCTAAACTTCTTCCGTTTAAGAATGGTGGAGGCCACTGTGTTCTTGGGGACCTTCAAATGCTGCAGAATATTTTTTGGTACCTTTCCCCAGATCTGTGCCTTGACACAATCCTCTTTCGGATTTCTACAGACAATTCCTTTGACCTCATGGCTTGGTCTTTCCTCTGACATGCACTGTCAACTGTGTGACCTTATATAGACAGGTGTGTGCCTTTCCATATCATGTCCAATCAATTGGATTTACCACAGGTGGACTAAAAGTTGTAGAAACATCTCAAGGATAATCAATGGATGCACCTGAGCTCAATTTCGAGTCTCATAGCAAAGGGTCTGAATACTTATGTAAATAAGGTAGTTCTGTTTTAATTTTTAAGACATTTGCAAAAATGTCAAAAAAACTGTTTTTGCTTTGTCATTATGGGGTATTTTGTGTAGAAGGCTGAGGATTTTATTTGATCAATTTTAGAATAAGGTTGTAATGCAACAAAATGTGGAAAAAGTCAAGGGGTCTGAGTACTTTCCGAAGGCACTGTACCTGACCCCAATAGTCAGTTAATCAGTTTAGAATGCAATTAGTATAATCAGCTGTGTTCGCTAGGGATGGGAAAAAGTGTGACGCCACTCCGGCCCCTGAGGACTGGAGTTTCCCATCCCTCTTACATAGAGGATGGGGCCTTCACTGATCAGGCAAACCTACCTGTCAGGGAGGAATAGGGGTTTGATTGGTTGATCGGTTGGTTGTTTAGTTGATTGGTTTTGGCTTGATTGGTTGACTGGTTTATTGATTGATTCGATTGACTGATTTTACTTGACTAATGCATGTTAAGGTTTTACATTAATACAAAACCATTTAGGGTAAACACAATAAGTCAAAAGGAAAATATTAAACAATACTCTCTTCTCCATGTTATAGATCAATACTTTGACCAGTGTGTTATGTAAGTGATAAGGGGCGTCATTTGAGATAGCCAAAGATTTACTGTATTTCCCTTGTGCTCCCTTCATCGGACTGGTTACTGGAACTATTCACCAAGATGAAACCATTCTCCAGCTTCATTTAACAGCCCAAGTACATGGAAGCCATCATTTTCATTAGAACCAGATTCCATGGCACACAGGGATGTTGCTATTTGTACCTACTAAGATGGAGGAGAGGCCAAGGACTTACTGTATTCCCATTGTGGTCCCTTCTAATCTTACGACCTCCATCTTTTCTCCATGCAGTGCACTAATTCAAAAAGCAGTCTTTTCATAGGGAACATGGTGTCATTTGAGATGCCAAAGTCTTAGTGTTACTCCATTGTGGTCTCCTCTCATCCTAGGTCCTCCAGCTGGGTTACAACAAGCTGACCAACCTGACAGAGGGGATGATGCGTGGCCTGGGCCGCTTGCAGTGCCTCTTCCTCCAGCACAACCTCATCGAGGTCATTGACAACAAAGCATTCGAGGAGTCCAGCTCCAGCCTCAGCAGCATCGACCTCTCGTCCAATAAGCTGGCCCGGATTGATCCGTCAACTTTCACTGTGCTAAACCGGTTAATGGTCTGCGAGCTAGCAGGAAATCCTTTCCATTGTGGATGTGATCTGTATAGTTTTCTTACTTGGTTGGAGGCATTTAATAACGTGACCCATACATACGACCGGCTGCAGTGCGAGACCCCTGGCGAGCTGTTTCTCTACCCGCTCCTGAGCCCCGTGGCCGGGCACGGACGCAGCGCTCGCACCATGCTCTCCACCATCTGTCGCGACGGCATGATCATACCCGGGATCACGTCTCAACCCGGCACCGACTGGGAGGGCTCCGGGATGGGCCCGGAGATGGACGGCCGGGCCGGGCCGTATCATCAACCGACAGCTTCGTCCACGGCCGACCCCAACTTCAACCCCAGCATCAAACTCCAGTGGGTCACTCTGTCTGCAGCCAAGCTGTTGGTCCAGATCCCTAAACCATACAGCAAGATGTACGTCCTGGTCCAATACAACCAGAGCTTCGTCTCGGACATCCAGAACCTCAAGGAGAAGAAGGAGAAGGTGACGTTGGTGGATCTCAAACCTCACACCAACTACACCTACTGCGTAGTGTCTATAAGTAAAAACCAGCGCAACAACCACACATGCATCTTCTTCGCCACGCGAGAGGCTGGCCCTGACGACCACCACGCCAACCCGTCAACCATGACGCATTACATCATGACGATCCTGGGGTGTCTGCTGGGGATGGTGATTGTGCTCGGGCTCGTCTACTACTGCCTGAGGAAGCGTCGGATGCAGGAGGAGAAGGAGAAGGCGATCAGCGTGAAGAAGACCATCTTGGAGATGCGGTAAGAGGGACAGACCCAATGTATTATTTAGGTTGTTGAAACCCCAGCTCTTTATTCTGTTATTTTACATTATTTTACTTATCTCTTTTATAGCATTATTGTTTTTTATTATTCTCTTTCATTCCATTTTATTGTTGTTACAATAAAGTGTGTTTGTGATTTAAATGCCCTTTAATTAATTAAAGTTTGATTCGAGGTTTGAATAACTCGGGACTCATAGGTAGATGTGATGCACCTGAATTGCACACAGCTATTTTACCTGAGATGTAAAATATTTTATTCTAATGGATTTTATCCTTGGATTTTATTTACAGGTATGGACCGGAGGCTGCAGCACAGGCAGCTAACGACCCGGCAGCCATGCAGCATCTCCAGGAACAGGCCCAGAACCAGGGGCACCATGGAGGTCACCTCCACGGAGGAGGGGGTGGTGGGGGTAATAAACTTCCCCCCTCCGCCTCCTCCAGCTCCGGCATGCTCCACGGTTCGGCCAACACCACCTCCTCCCGCCTCTCGACGCTCCCCCAAGTGGAGAAGATGGCCACAGCGTTCGGTGAAGCCATGGCAACCAATAAAGGGAACTATATGGACGTGAGGACTGGGGCAGGATTATCGGGAGACGGGGGAGGATTATTACTGGCAGGGGGAGGAGGAGGAGGGGGCGAGGCGATACTGGTGGCTATGCGAGGCATCAACGGTTGCAGTGAAGACGGAATGGACGTTGGGAATGATTCGGATGACGACGGGCACGGATCTGCGTCAGAGATCTCGACGATCGCCATGGAGGTCGACAAAGTCAACCAGATTATTAACAACTGTATCGACGCGCTCAAGCTCGACTCCCTTGTTGCGACGACAACATCTGGTGACAACCCTACTTCTCCTCCACCTGCTTGTATCACCTCCCTTGCTCGGAACCTCATCCCCCTCTCCCAAGGCCTCGCTGACACCTGCCAGATGCTCGCCTCCTCTCCCAAAATCCATGCCCCTCCCGCGATGACCCCCGTCCCCCTCGTCATGCCTCTCTCGGAGCGTCCCGGAATCAGCGGAGGGGGGTTTCTCTCGCCCCCATACAGGGACCCACCACCGGCGAATGCCGTACGACCCTTACAGAGGCAGCTGAGCGATACAGGTGTGGTGGTCATGGGTGCTGGGAAGAACCGATGTAGCGTATCCTCGGCTGGAGGATCCATGAAGAGCACCAGGGTCTTCAGTCTGGATGTCCCGGAGCCCCGCAGCCCGGGCCCCAACTCCTGCCCTGCATACCCAGAGAAGGGGAGCCCTGTTCGGTGTGGGGAAACCATGGAGAGGCTCCCTCTTGTGGGTGGAAATGGTAGTGGTTGTGGTAGTGGTGGTGATGGAAACGGGATGGGTTGTGGTGGTGGGAACGGAATGGGAGGAGGGGTTAATGAAGGTGGGGTGAATGTCAATGGAGGTGGGGTGGGTTGCGGAGGGGGAGGAAGAGGAGGGGGAGGACCAGGAAAGCAGCAGCAGCATTATCATCTGGAGGTACATCCAGACTACCACTGTTCTGAGCACAGGCACTCCTTCCCCGCCCTCTACTACGAGGGAGCCAACGAGTCCCCCTCTCCCTCCCCATCCCAGAAGGCCTCCTTCCTCAAACCCCTGGGACGTACCAAAAGGGACCCTGCCGCCTACTCCCAGCTCTCCCCATCCCGGCACCACAACTACTCCGGCTACTCCTCCAGCCCCGAATATTCCTCGGAAAACACCCTTCGAATCTGGGAGAGGTTCCGGCCACACAAGAAAGGCCCTCGCGACCCTCGCGAAGAGGCGACGTATATCGCTGCAGGCCACGCCTTGAGGAAGAAGGTTCAGTTTGCGAAAGACGAGGACCTCCATGATATCCTCGACTATTGGAAGGGGGTGTCGGCCCAGCAGAAGCTGTGAGAGATGAGGAAGAGGTGTAACCTAGAGGATGGCATACAGAAGGAGAAGACAGTGATGTCATAATTCTCAAGAACTCCCAGACAGTGAATGGACCTGAATGACACAACTACAACTGTTGGCTCCCATGTGTACTTCCTGGTCTCTTTTATGACATCATCTGTCTTCTCATTCTTTAACTTATCCTAGGGTGTTACAACAGCAGACTCTGACAGGGATGAGGAGGATAGTAGTGGAAGTTATGGGGGAGACATTATGTAGTAGTAGTAGTAGTAGCATGACACCGGGTATTGGGGTTTTTCTACAGTTCCACAATGGAACTACAGGGGTTCCACAATTCTACAAGTCGTTCCACAGAAATTCCACTGTTCCATTGCGGGTTCCATCATGGTTCCACAAGAGTTCCACAGTTCTACAATGGTTCTATAGAGGTTCCAAAGTTCCATAAAGGGTTCTATAATGTCTCTGTAACGGTTCCGTAGGGGTTCTATAGTGGTTCTAGAAGTTTCAAAGTTCTAGATGGAGTTCCATAATGGTTCCACATTGAGCTTCCAAGTGGTTCCACATTCTCTTTTTTTCCAGGTTTGGGTAAACAAAAAAACAACAATATATCAGATTTCCTTTTGCCTGGCACTTTGGTCCTTGCAGACTACCATAGAAAGACAGAGCCAGGGTAATGAGGACTCAGTAATGACTGCAGAGTCTTGTCACTAGCAGGTGTCCTAAGACTCATTACAACATATCTCCCAACAACAAGCAGCAGCATTACTCGGCTTAAACCCTGGTCCCTTAAACAGCACAGCTCATAATCCCATCAACATTCAATTCATTCACTAAACACTGGTTGCATCCCAAGTGGCACTCTATTCCCTATTTTGTGCACTACTTTTGACAAGGGCCCACAGGGTTCCCATAGGGCTCTGGTCAAAAGTAGTGAACTATATAGGGAATAGGGTGCCATTTGGGACGCAGAGTCATTTCACTCTGCAGCCCACCACCTGCCTCCCTAGCAGCGCCATTTAGAGAGATAATTGAAAGGGGATGAGGAATTAGCAGTGTTTGCCTCAATCTCTTCTTCCTTCGGAGGAGGGGGGAGAGAGGAGGGGGAGAGGGAGGATGGAGGGGAGAAGGAGGACAAGGAAGAGGGAGAGGATATTAAGCGATACTTATCGTGTTAATTGTTCTCGGCTGTAATTAGCCCAGGAACAAAACAGGTGGAGATGCTAGCGTGGGTGGACACACACCAAGAGGTGTGTGTGTGTGGACGGTGGGAACCAGGCCCTGGAGCCCCTCTCTGTGTTTAGCAGGAGCGTGCTTATCGATTGGAAACACCTACACATGTTTTACAGAGCGTGGCATGCTATTGGGGCGCTCCGCCATTTTGTTTTCTCCTTCTTCTTGGCCTTTTCTAAATCAGACATGTGGATTGAGCAGATACATTGCATTCAGATAGCAAACAAGGAGGAAGGGACGTTTACACACACACACACGCACGCACACTCTCAGTGTGTGTTCAGATTACTATGAAGTAAGCTGTTTTCCAGACCTACTTGCTAACATTTCCCTGGCTTCGAGCCAATTTGTTATTTACAGGTATAGCATTTTTTCTTTTGATAAGAAAGTCAAAGCTTCCTTCAGGGGAAGATTAAAATTAGCATTTCAATAGTGCTAGTCATGCAAAAACCACTTTAGGCTGGGTTAGGAAAGGTGGAGAGAGACGAGTGTTGGCTCCCATATTGAAGCAGAAGGTAATCATGTCGGAGTAGAGAGAAGGTTCCTAGCAGAACACACAGACCACACAAGAAGTTACAGCTGAAATTAAAGACAATGCTAGTATGGTGATGTTTAGAAAAGCTAGAGTTCGCAAGGGTTCATGGTCTATTTTAGAGGGAGCGAGAGCGTGAGCGAGCGAGAGAGAGAGATGGATCTCTATGGAGAGGTCAACGAGATCATATAGCAGAGCCATAGATATAAAGAGTTAGTCAAAAAAATCTATCTTCAATGTTGGCAGCAAATGTTCCATACAAAAAAACATAGTGCCAAATATGCTATTTATAGTGGCAATATAAGAACATAGCCCAATTGTTATATTTTGTATTGGTCTTTTGACATCAGATTTTTTCAGATCTGATCTGGTTTGTCAAAATACAAATTAGTGAGAAAACAAAAATCAGAATTGGGCTGCCTGTCTAAACTCAGCCTCTACCTGGACTCTGCTCTATATGGAGGTGACAGAGGTTATACAGTGCCTTGCAAAAGTATTCACCCCCTTGGCGTTTTTCCTATTTTGTTGCATTACAACCTGCAATTTAAATAGATTTTTACTTGGATTTCATGTAATGGACATACACAAAATAGTCCAAATTGGTGAAGTGAAATGGAAAAAAAAAACTTGTTTTAAAAAAATACAAAATGAAAAAGTGGTGTGTGCATAAGTATTCACCCTCTTTGCTAAGAAGCCCCTAAATAAGATCTTGTGCAACCAATTACCATCAGAAGTCACATAATTAGTTAAATAAAGTCCACCTGTGTGCAATCTAAATGTCACATGATCTCAGTATATATACACCTGTTCTGAAAGGCTCCAGAGTCTACAACACCACTAAGCAAGGGGCACCACCAAGCAAGCAGCACTATGAAGACCAAGGAACTCGCCAAAGTTTTTGAGAATTACAGATCAGGGTTGGGTTATAAAAAAATATCAGAAACTTTGAACATCCCACAGAGCACCATTAAATCCATTATTTAAAAAATGAGAAGAATTTGGCACCACAACAAACCTGCCAAGAGGGCCGCCCACCAAAACTCACGGACCAGGCAATGAAGGCATTAATCAGAGAGGCAACAAAGAGACCAAAGATAACCCTGAAGGAGCTGCAAAGCTCCACAGCAGAGATTTGTGTTTCTGTCCATAGGACCACTTTAAGCCGTACACTTCAAAGAGCTGGGCTTTACGGAAGAATGTCCAGAAAAAAAATAAGCAACATATTTGGTGTTTGCCAAAAGGCATGTGGGAGACTCCCCAAACATATGGAAGAAGGCATTCTGGTCAGATGAGACTAAAATTGAGCTTTTTGGCCATCAAGGACAACGCTATGTCTGGCGCAAACTCAACACTTCTCATCACCCCGAGAACATCATCCCTACAGTGAAGTATGGTGGTGGCAGCATCATGCTGTGGGGATGTTTTTCATTGGCAGGGACTGGGAAACTGGTCAGAATTGAAGGAATGATGGATGGTGCTAAATACAGGGAAATTCTTGAGGGAAAGTCTTCCAGAGATTTGAGACTGGGACGGAGGTTCACCTTCCAGCAGGACAATGGCCCTAAGCATACTGCTAAAGCAACACTTGAGTGGTTTAAGGGGAAACATTTTTAAATGTCTTGGAATGGCCTAGTCAAAGCCCAGACCACAATCCAATTGAGAAGCTTTTACCTTGAAGTATGGGCAAAAATCCCAGTGGCTAGATGTGCCAAGCTTATAGAGACATACCCCAAGAGACTTGCAGCTGTAATTGCTACAAAAGGTGGCTCTACAAAGTATTGACTCTGGGGGTGGGGGGGGGTGAATAGTTATGCACGGTCAAGTTTTCTGTTTTTTTGTCTTATTTCTTGTTTGTTTCACAATAAAAAATATTTTGCATCTTCAAAGTGGTAGACATGTTGTATAAATCAAATGATACAACCCCCCACAGAAAGCCATTTTAATTCCAGGTTGTAAGGCAACAAAATAGGAAAAATGCCAAGGGGGGTGAATACTTTCGCAAGCCACTGTATTTTACATTAGCTACATGTCAATTGTGCCCCTCTTGCCATCAGAGGAGTGGAGCCTGCTATAGATCAAAATGCTCTCGTAACATGGATACACTGACCAGGGAGATGGTTACCTCTGGTCAAAATACAAAAATGGCTGACAGGAGTGAACAGAGATGGTTTTGCTGTTCACTGTACACTATGTGGAACTTTCTATGCTGTTCTCTGAATGTGCAAACATGGAAATAGAATTTTGATAAGGTGGATGGAACATTAAAAAGGGGGGGACCTATATATATTTATTTCAATTGGTTGATCCTTCCATACCCATACTGTGGACTGAGTTATACGATTTGTTGGAAGATGGAGCAAGGTTTGGTGATGCCTCTAGATCTGAGGACTCATTTGACCCAATATATTTGATGTACTTATAGACCTACAGCATCCAAGTCTGACCTTTGTGTAACATATATTACATTTAGTTCTAAAATATATATTTAGGTTTAGTGTAATAGATTCTTTAGCGATACTTTACTTTAGGCCTACCGCATCACAAATATATTTGATTTATATTATTTATTTTATATTTGATATAGCCTATCTCTGGACTCATTTGACCTAATATATTTGATGTACTTTAATGGATGTCTCAGGGCTACTTATAGACCTACCAGTCTGGCGTTGGTACAAAATCTATTAGATTTAAATATCATATATTTGGGGGGGATTACCTCTAATGGATACAGCATCACGGTATTGACCTATGACTCCTTGCACTCTGCTTGAATTAACGTTAATTGGCGGTGTTCTGATCTGCTCATCCATTCTGACTGGAATCATGAATCATTGCTTTGTTGGTATATTCTTATCCTCAGAATGACATTACTTACGTATAATGATATTCATAGACTCATTATATGATCTTGCTATTTCCGTCTCTCTCTCTCTCTCTCGCTCTCTCTCTCTCTCTCGCTGCAAGTCTCCAGTCTTTCCTCTCTTCCGCCCACTCCCTCTCTCCATCCTCTCCTCCCTCCACGGCCTGATGTCCTATTCGCTCTCTCATTCCCTCTGACCCACTTCTGTTGGCTAATATAACCCAGCAACCAGCAAGCACAAAAAGACAACAACATGTAATTCACTCGCTTCTCTCGGTTTTTCATCCCTCCCTCCACCCTTGTCTGGTTTAATGGTCCAAATTCATTTGCAGATGAGGTGTCTGCATCCCAAATCCAACCCTGTTCCCTATTGCACTACGTTTGACCAGGGCCTATAGGGTTCCTATAGGACTCTGTTAGTAGTGAGCTATTTAGGGATTAGGGTTCCATTTGGGCCGATTGCGAGGTGTCAGGGCCAATAAGGGGAGGTCGTGGGAGCCATGCTAATATGCTGATATTATTAACTCTGCCAGATTGAAGGCTTGATTGAAATTAATCAAAGATTCCAAGGACTCTCTCTCTCTCTATGTCTCTCTCTGTGTCTCTCTCTCTCTATGTCTCTCTCTGTGTCTCTCTTTCTCTCTCTCTCTCTGTGTCTCTGTCTCGCTCTCTCTCGCTCTCTTTCCCTCTCTCTCTCAGCGTAGCTGGCATAGTCGTCCCAGATACAGGATCAGATTCCTTCACCCTTAAGTCCTAACGTAAACCACTAGGATGAAAAACTTTGACCTCAAAATTCGCCCTTAGATCTCCCAGAGGGGCTGGAGAAAAGGGCGTAGTCGGACAAAGTTTCCCCTAGCCACTAATCTAAGGTCGGTTTAGAGGTTTCCTCCCTAATGTCTGAGGTTAGGATTGAGGGAGGGTAAGCTGATCCTAGATCTGTGCCTGCAGGTAACTTCCAAGGAAAGGGCAGATCTCTTAGAGCCTCTAAGCCAAGGCCTTATGGGAAATGCAGATCTATCCCATTTTCCTTGACGCCTATCAGAGGTGAGGAAAGGGCAGAACTCATCCTGCTAAGGCCTTATGGGAAGTGCAGTCTTATTTCCATGAACCTCAACTCCTAATGCTTAACTTTGAAGCCAGTGTGTTTTGACAGTGAGGCAGAAAGCAGGCAGCACTAGGTGTTAAAATGATGGCGATGCCACTGTTTTCTTTACCTTTCTTCTCTCTGACCTACAAAATGGCCATCCACAGAATGTGTTCTGATAGAAAGGTCAAATGCAAGATCTCTATCTTACAGTAGATTTGTGCTGAAAAGTGGAAGGTCTGTATGTATAGCCTCCCTATGTATGACGAGGCATTTCATGCAAAAATGTAATTAAGACTTTCATCGAATGCTGATGTCCATAAAAATACTTACACCCCCCCCACTCTGTCTTACTCCCCAACAAATCAAATAGACTCACGTCCAGCAACAACGGGGATGTCAACCCCACGTCTGCATTACTCAACAGTCACCATCAATAACACCTGAGTTGAGTTGTATTAATTTGAGCACACACAGGGATGTCCCCCGGGCACTATCTTGGACAGCCTCCGTTTTGATTAAAAAGCCTTTTGGGTCTCTTATTGTAGCCCCTGTTTAAAAACCACTGGTCAGTTTCCTCTGTGGAGGTTTCTGGTGAATTACTAATCAATTACATTTTGATTAGCGCTGGAGGCTAACGCTACACGGTGGAACTGACAGAGTGCCTTTGTAAATTAATGACTACATTACCTTTTAACAAAAAGGAAAAAGGAGAGAGAGAGATAGAGAGAGAAGGAGAGAGAGAGGGAGGGAGAGAGAGAGAGAGAGGCAGGCACTCCCCTCTTAGCCCTCAGGTCTCTATCCCTCTCTCTGGCCATCACTAATAATAACATTAACTCAAGATAGATATTATTAATTTCAGCTCTTATTACTCTAAGGATGACTCTGTGGCCACTGCTGCTCATAATTCACATCTAAGTATATTACAAATTATATTACAAAATATATTAGTCATTTTACCTTTGTGGAGACTGCGAGGGCGTGTGTGTGTATGTGTGCGAGCAGGAGAGTGTGTTTGCACACACGCTATATTGTTTAGACTTCGAGGCTGTGCACAGACTTTTTATAATTCGGTCATGGTTTGCGTAGGCTGTGGGGTATTGAACAAAGGCCTTCATAAACCACTGAATGAATTGCTGATGTTAATATTTTCCATGTTGGAAGCTGTACATGGGTCCAATGGTGAAGATCAAACCTAGCTCCTCTTCCTGTTGTAACCGTACCTGAAGCATTTGGCGTTATACTTGTAACCCAAGTAAACAAACCAATGTATCTTGCCAATCCCCATCTGAAAACAAATTAGCCACAACCCACCCCTGGGCCCGATCCCCCGTTTGGCAGCCGCTGGTCTAGACTCTCCTTCCTTCCCTCCCTCCCTCCCTCCCTCCCTCCCTCCCTCCCTCCCTCCCTCCAGAACTGAATCTTTAGTTTTGCTGTGGCCGTGCTTTGCTTGGTCATAAAGTGTTAGATAGACAGTAGGTTGTCAACAATGAGGCAGCAACACAACTTCTTTATGGACATACAAGTTAGAACGAGTCTTTTCTTTCCTTCCCCCTAAAGCGTACTTCATCAGAGTTTATTGTTAGAGTTTGTTTTATTGTCCGTTGCTTGGGGAGCTTCTGTATTGCTGCATGAATTTTAGATTTTTTTTCTCTTTTCATTTTCTCAACTTTTGAACAAAGCTACAGTCTGAGATCTGGGATTTTCTTCAATGGTAATTTCCATTCTTGATATACAGGTATACCCCATTGATTCTTGAAGAGAATAAAACTTCACATCCCAGAGTGTAGATTTAAAGGTTATTGAAAACACAAATCAATAGTCGCATGACAAAATGGTGGAAAAACCCCTGATTGCTTCTCTGTGGATTTACAGTTGCTCTCAAACTAAAGCTCATTCGGTGAAACTGGAGGTACAGAATGGCTCCCAGGGAACCACCGTGGCGGCTCTTTGCTCTCATTTAATTAAACTTGGATCCATGCAGTTTAGATGTGCGGTGCAAACCTATGAAGCGCCAGAATGAGGGAGAATATTACTGCTACTGCTCAAATATCTGTTTTCAGGCAATGGGATGGCATCTCAACAGTCTTGAATGGTTTCCTCAATCATGTCCTCGTCTTTTGTCCTCATTTACTTTCCTTAATCAGCACTGATATATATATGAAAAACAGGATAGGTGAAAACAAAATGGTGGATGTTTACTGTGAATCTACTTAAACCACTATTTCTTTAAAGGGACAGTTCAGTTAAATTACATATTTATGTGTTTCCTTGCCTTGAAAGCAGTCTATAGACATATGTAAAAAATCTAATCTCGATTAACTATCCCTTTAACATCAATGCAGATTAAGGAAAGGAAACAAGGACACAAGGGAGGAGAGGAGGCAACCTTTTCTCGTTTCCTCGTTTCTATACGAGCCCACTGATAAAATGTGGTGTTTTTCAGCTTGAGTGAGCACCACCGTCTGCTGTTGAGATTAAACTAGATGACTGATTTAGTCTCTATCCTCATGAGACACACACACACGGTCGCACATTCACACATGGTCGTGCTTACACACACACACACACACACACACACACACAACCCCTGGGGGAGGTTATACCGGAGAGCAACTGTGACACACGACAAACAAACAATGTAGAGTAAAATGAATATGTGTTTATATAGATTCTAGATACACAATGGACTTGACAAATGAGAATATGAAGACACACACACACGTTTCCACACGTACACGCACACAGAACATGGACTCAGTATTTCTGACTATACGTTTACATACACAAATGGTCTTAAAAAGTGTTAAACAAAAGAGGAGAAAAACAAGGGAATGCGATGAGGAGGAATGGCACTAAACCTCTGTCAAAATGTATTAACCTTGACTTATTTTCCCATGTATTTATTTAATGTGTTCCATTTATTTATTTCATTTGACTTGTATTTATTTAATTTGACATGTATTTATTCCCGAACAACAGGGTGCTTGGATGTTTGTATGGATCTATCATCATCATCACGTTGTGATTGTTTCTTTGTCAGAGATCTACGATAGAACTGCAGATCTACGATAGAACTGCAGAGTTCTACAATGGAAGAGTAGAGTCCTATAAACTGTACTGAAACATGGAGGACTTAAGACTGTAAATATACAGTACTTCATGTAGCTTTCTGATCAGCTTTATGAGCCATTATGCTTTCCACTGCCAGTCTCTATACCAAGACTTAAAGGGAAGGTTCACCACCAAATCAAAGGTTATTACAGTTTCTCACACCTACAGTAGGCACCATTTAAGACAGTAAAACCAAACGATCCCTTTAAGTCTGAGGATGTTTACACACAGTTGTATGGTTTAGACACACACACACACACACACACACACACACACACACACACACACACACACACACACACACACACACACACACACACACACACACACACACACACACACTCAGCCCATGTTGAAGAGCTGATAATATGCCTGTCAGACCTCTCTATTATCAATGAGGCCCTTGTCGTGTTACACTGCGTGTGTGTATCCTAAAAACTAGGGGTTTGAATATCCAGCTTGGTGAAGTTGAATCGCCCCATGGACAACAGGGATGGAATTAGTATTATGCAGGGTGTGTGTGTGTGTGTGTGTGTGTGTGTGTGTGTGTGTGTGTGTGTGTGTGTGTGTGTGTGTGTGTGTGTGTGTGTGTGTGTGTGTGTGTGTGTGTGTGTGTGTGTGTGTGTGTGTGTGTGTGTGTGTGTGTGTGTGGCTGGCTCAAAATAACCGCTGGTGTCGGTCAGATCAGTTCTGCTTGACTGAGCCTGGGACATGAAAAGACACAGTTAGTGTTGTGTGTGTGTGTGTGTGTGTGTGCGCGTGAGTTTGTGCGTCTGTGTGTGTGTGTGCACACGGGTTGTGTGAGCTACATTACCTATTTGAAGAGCCTGCAGATATACAGAAGATTAATTAAAAATCTTCACAGATCAACCTGTCACACACACACACACACACACACACACACACACACACACACACACACACACACACACACACACACACACACACACACACACGTCATCGCCTCATTAAAAAGGAACCGACCCTTTTGAGTTATATAATGCAGTCCCCAATTCACCTCACACTCACATACATGCATGCACACATACACACTTGCAAACAGACACACACACTTGCAGACGCACAAAAACAGAGACACGCTGGCACACAAACACATTCTCTCCATTTCACCATCTCTCACAGTTAAACACTTATACAGCAACGGCACACACACACACACACACATAATTGTCCTTGTTTTACTCTTCTTGTGAGGACTTGTCATGTTGCCGCTTCTCTCCCAGATTCCGACACACACGTCTTCCTCATCAGTTTGAGAATCCTACAGTCTGAGCATAGAAATGCTGGCAGATCCTTGTTTCTCCTAATAAAAATAGTAGTCGCAGTAAGAGGGATGAAAAGTGGTTGCATCCCAGCATCCCAAATGGCACCCTATTCCCTCTGTAGTGCACTACTTTTGACTGCATAGGGAATAGGGTGTGACACACAGTGTGCTGCAGCGTGTAGAGGCTGTGTTTAAGGAGAGAGGGGATCTGTCTCATTGTGCCTCTCCATTTTAACTAGATCACCCAGGGCTCACGGCGGACATTTTGATTCACTTAGCTCCAGAGACCCTCTCCTCTCTGACTAATGGAGAAGATTAGACTAGTGATATTACTAATACAATGGATGGAGAGGGAGCAAGAGGGAGGGAGGGATGGAGGGAGGGCCAGGTAGGAAGGAGGGAAGGAGAGAGGGAAAGAGGGGAGGAAGGAGAAGGGGAGAGGGAGAGTGTAGCCTGGATCTTGAGACGTTTACAGTACAATGGAGAGATTGAAGAAAGGGAGGCAGGGATGGCTGGAGAGAGAGAGGGAAGGGAGAGTGTAGCCTGGATCTTGAGACGTTTACAGTACAATGGAGAGATTGAAGAAAGGGAGGCAGGGATGGCTGGAGAGAGAGAGGGAAGGGAGAGTGTAGCCTGGATCTTGAGACGTTTACAGTACAATGGAGAGATTGAAGAAAGGGAGGCAGGGATGGCTGGAGAGAGAGAGGGAAGGGAGAGTGTAGCCTGGATCTTGAGACGTTTACAGTACAATGGAGAGATTGAAGAAAGGGAGGCAGGGATGGCTGGAGAGAGAGAGGGAAGGGAGAGTGTAGCCTGGATCTTGAGACGTTTACAGTACAATGGAGAGATTGAAGAAAGGGAGGCAGGGATGGCTGGAGAGAGAGAGGGAAGGGAGAGTGTAGCCTGGATCTTGAGACGTTTACAGTACAATGGAGAGATTGAAGAAAGGGAGGCAGGGATGGCTGGAGAGAGAGAGGGAAGGGAGAGTGTAGCCTGGATCTTGAGACGTTTACAGTACAATGGAGAGATTGAAGAAAGGGAGGCAGGGATGGCTGGAGAGAGAGAGGGAAGGGAGAGTGTAGCCTGGATCTTGAGACGTTTACAGTACAATGGAGAGATTGAAGAAAGGGAGGCAGGGATGGCTGGAGAGAGAGAGGGAAGGGAGAGTGTAGCCTGGATCTTGAGACGTTTACAGTACAATGGAGAGATTGAAGAAAGGGAGGCAGGGATGGCTGGAGAGAGAGAGGGAAGGGAGAGTGTAGCCTGGATCTTGAGACGTTTACAGTACAATGGAGAGATTGAAGAAAGGGAGGCAGGGATGGCTGGAGAGAGAGAGGGAAGGGAGAGTGTAGCCTGGATCTTGAGACGTTTACAGTACAATGGAGAGATTGAAGAAAGGGAGGCAGGGATGGCTGGAGAGAGAGAGGGAAGGGAGAGTGTAGCCTGGATCTTGAGACGTTTACAGTACAATGGAGAGATTGAAGAAAGGGAGGCAGGGATGGCTGGAGAGAGAGAGGGAAGGGAGAGTGTAGCCTGGATCTTGAGACGTTTACAGTACAATGGAGAGATTGAAGAAAGGGAGGCAGGGATGGCTGGAGAGAGAGAGGGAAGGGAGAGTGTAGCCTGGATCTTGAGACGTTTACAGTACAATGGAGAGATTGAAGAAAGGGAGGCAGGGATGGCTGGAGAGAGAGAGGGAAGGGAGAGTGTAGCCTGGATCTTGAGACGTTTACAGTACAATGGAGAGATTGAAGAAAGGGAGGCAGGGATGGCTGGAGAGAGAGAGGGAAGGGAGAGTTAAGCCTTGGACTTGTGACGTTTATAATACAATGGAGAGATTGAAGAAAGGGAGGCAGGGATGGCTGGAGAGAGAGAGGGAAGGGAGAGTTAAGCCTTGGACTTGTGACGTTTATAATACAATGGAGAGATTGAAGAAGGGATAGAAAGGAAGAGAGAAAGGTTGGGTAAAGGGAAAGAGAGTTAGAGAGGAAGAGAGGAGAGTGAAGGGATAGAAAGGAAGAGAGAAAGGTTGGGTAAAGGGAAAGAGAGTTAGAGAGGAAGAGAGGAGAGTGAAGGGATAGACAGAAGTGGGTGATGCGTATCTCTACATTAAGAACAGGGCACTGTTCAGGTCATATGTGACATACATTGGCTTTTGCCATTATAGCCTCTTACACAGTAGGTACCTATAGCTTATCAGCAGGCTACTGAAGGGCTTTTCTATTGGTTACTGAGAACGCCATGGAAATAGAACTACTAATTACGGGGATCTCAATTCAAGTCAGTGTGCCATGATGGGGCTTTTTTTCCTTCTAGTATTTTTATTTCTATGGAGAAAGCCATTTCATAGAGAGCATAGATAGAGCCATTGGCACACTTAGATATATCTCTGTCTTTGTCTGACCAACTGGGTTCCAACCCTGGTCACAAGACTGTGTTAGCGTTCTGAGCTAAAGCCTCGGCTTTACTTCCGTTACGTACACAGTTTAATAGAAAAAAGGAGGGAAGAGATACATTACTTTTTTTTTAACAATATTAGTTTAATTCTCTTTCTGTTACAATGCCATGGGAGAATTTAAAACATTAAAAACAATGTTGTTATGTGACTCTGTGTCCCATTTAAATAACAATCAACATGACAATTTCTCACGCAGAAACACCATCTGAGGGAAGTGCTTCAGTTGGTCCCCCAGGTGGCATTGCCATAGAACTGTTAATAACAGCCCTGGAACAGATTTAACACAACAACACAACAAGTATGTCTCGATGAAATCAAATGGGTTTTAGGGGGTTTTGTTTCACAGCGAGGTGGGTCAGTGAAATAGGGTCTGTGTGTTTGTGTGTGTGTGTGTGTTGAAGTGTTTCGTCTCGGAGCAAGTGACGGGGGTTCAGCGTCTCGCAGGGATGTCACGCTGTAGTCTGGGTTGCCAAGCGATCGATCACGCAACACTCCCTTGTCGCCGGGGGGCGACGGGCAGAACAGTGGAGGCTCTGGGGTTGCTAGGTAGTAAAAACAACAAGATACTTTAATTGCCTGTGTGTCACTGTGGGTGTGTGTGTGTGTGAGAGAGTGAAGAAAACCAGTAGGAAGTAACTATGGCCCTAGGTGGTTGTGTGGGCTTGGACTCTGCTCTGGTCTCTCTTTTAATGACCTCTAGTGTATAGAGAGAGGGAGGGAGGGAGGGAGGGAGGGAGGGAGGGAGGGAGGGAGGGAGGGAGGGAGGGAGGGAGGGAGGGAGGGAGGGAGGGAAGGGAGATAAAGAGGGAGAGAGAAAGGGAGCGGCTGGAGGGAAGCAAGTGGAGAGAGCTCAGGTGGAAAGAGAGAGATATGGTGAGAGAGAAAGACAGAGGGTGGAAAGACAGCCAGTCAAACTCCCGCTTTGCCTCCTACATCCCCTTACAACAGACTAACATGAAATAAAAGCATTTGAAGACCTGACTGAACACAGCGAGCCTCATAGACTGATGTTCCTGCCTTCTAGAGACCAATAACAATGTTGTTGGCTTTTGTTCAGATAGCTGTGAATGGACAGACACACAGACACTCACACACACACAGACACACTGTATATGGAGCTACACACAGACACACACGCACACAGACACACACACACACACACTGTATACGGAGCTCTGCTTCAGTGGTTCTCCGATTATCTCTCCATCAGTCCCCCGGCTTCATTATAGCTTCTAGCCATGCAGTGTAACACACCAGCACCAGACAGCTACTGAGCTTGATGTTTAGACCATGGAGAGAGAGAGGGGGAGGGACGAGATAAGAAGGGGAGGGAGGGAGAGGGAGGAGGGAGGGGAGGAGAGGAGAGAAGTGTCCGCCAGCTAGCTACTGAAACGCAACATTTAGACAGAGGGAAGGGAGACATGGGAGGAAGAGGGGAAAGGAGGAAGCTATACATCACCTTGCTGCTACAGTATGTGGCTGGAGGAAAACATAATTTATACAAGACCACGGAGAGGGAGGGAGGGAGGGAGGGAGGGAGGGAGGGAGGGAGGCAGGGAGGCATGGAGGGAGGGAGGCAGGGAGGGAGGGAGGCAGGGAGGCAGGGAGGGAGGCAGGGAGGCAGGGAGGGAGGGAGGCAGGGAGGGAGGGAGGGAGGGAGGCAGGGAGGCAGGGAGGGAGGGAGGGAGGGAGGCAGGAAGGGAGGGAGGGAGGGGAGGCAGGGAGGGAGGAAGCTATACATCACCTTGCTGCTACAGTATGTGGCTGGAGGAAAACATCATTTATACAAGACCACGGAGAGGGAGGGAGGCAGGGAGGGAGGGAGGCAGGGAGGGAGGGAGGGAGGCAGGGAGGCAGGGAGGGAGGGATTCAGGGAGGGAGGGAGGGAGGGAGGCAGGGAGGCAGGGAGGGAGGGAGGGAGGGAGGCAGGCAGGGAGGGAGGAAGCTATACATCACCTTGCTGCTACAGTATGTGGCTGGAGGAAAACATCATTTATACAAGACCACGGAGAGGGAGGGAGGCAGGGAGGGAGGGAGGGCGGGAGGGAGGGAGGGAGGCAGGGAGGGAGGGAGGGAGGGAGGGAGGGAGGGAGGGAGGGAGGAAGGCAGGCAGGGAGGGAGGGAGGCAGGCAGGGAGGGAGGGAGGGAGGGAGAAGCTGAGCCTGGAGGACATTTAAAGAGAGGGATGATGAAGGGAGAGAGAGGGGAAATACAGAAAGACAGATAGGAAGATATATAGAGTGCGTTCAGAAAGACAGATAGGAAGATATATAGAGTGCGTTCAGAAAGACAGATAGGAAGATATATAGAGTGCGTTCAGAAAGACAGATAGGAAGATATATAGAGTGCGTTCAGAAAGACAGATAGGAAGATATATAGAGTGCGTTCAGAAAGACAGATAGGAAGATATATAGAGTGCGTTCAGAAAGACAGATAGGAAGATATATAGAGTGCGTTCAGAAAGTTTTCCCACATTTCACATGCTTAATTCTAAAATGGATTAAATACTTTTTTTTCTAATCAATCTACACACCATACCACCATTTTTTTAGAAATGTTTGCAAATGTATGAAAAATATAAAACTGAGATATCACATTTGCATACGTTTTCAGACCCTTTACTCAGTACTTTGTTGAAGCATCTTTGGCAGCGATTAAAACCGTGAGTCTTCTTGGGTATGACGCTACAAGCTTAGCACACCTGTATTTGTGGAGTTTCTCCCATTCTTCTCTGCAGATCCTCTCAAGCTCTGTCAGGTTGGATGGGGAGCATTGCTGCACAGCTATTTCCAGGTCTTTCCATAGATGTTCCATTGGGTTCAAGTCCGGGCTCTGGCTGGGCCACTCAAAGGCATTCAGAGACTTTTCCCGAAGCCACCCCTGCGTTGACTTGGCTGTGTGCTTAGGGTCGTTGTCCTGTTGGAAGGTGAACCTCCACCCCAGTCTGAGGTCCTGAGCCCCCTGGAGCAGGTTTTCATCAAGGATCACTCTGTACTTTGCTCAGTTCATCTTTCTCTCGATCCTGCCTAGTCTCCCAGTCCCTGTTGCTGAAAAACATCCCCACAGCATGATGCTGCCACCAACATGCTTCACAGTAGGGATGGGGCAAGGTTTCCTCCAGGCGTGACGCTTGGCATTCAAGCCAAAGAGTTCAATCTTGGTTTCATCAGACCAGAGAATCTTGTTTCTGATGGTCTGAGTGTCCTTTAGGTGCCTTTTGGCAAACTCCAAGTGGGCTGTCATGTGCCTTTTACTGAGGAGTGGCTTCCATAAAGGCCTGATTGCTGTAGAAATATCTCAGCTGAGCTCCATTTCGAGTCTCACAGCAAAAGGTCTGAACACTTATGTAAATAAGGTAATTCTGTTTTTTATTTGTAATAAATTTACACATTCTAAAAACCTGTTTTCACTTCGTCATTATGAGGTATTGTGTGTAGATTGATGAAGAAAAATTATTATTTAATACTTAATAATATAATAAGACTAACGTAAAAAAAAGTCAAGGGGTTTGAATACCTTCCGAATGCACGAGAGAGAGAGAGATTCGGAACAGCTTGCAGCTCACCAAAAGCATAGGAGATGATTACCATGTTATGAAATATCTTTATGAAGAAAGCAGAAAGGGTTTTCTAGGACTCAGAGGCATAATGTTATACTTATTAAGACATACAAAGTGAAAATGTTTCATGGTGAGGGAGAGACGGAGAGAGAATTAGGAAGGGAGTGGAGAGGTGTTTAGAAACAGAAGGAATGTGATCTGCCTCAAGCCTCTCTCTCTCTCTTTTGGTGAGCTGTCTCTCTCTCTCTGTCTTTTTCTCTCTCTCTCTCTTCTCGCTCTGTCTTTTTCTCTCTCCCTTTCTGTCTTTCACTCTCTCTCCCTTTCTCTCTCCCTCTCTTTCACGCTGTCTTTTCTCTCCCTTTCTCTCTTTCTCTTTTTCTCTCCCTTTCTCTCTTTCTCTCTCCCTTTCTCTCTCCCTCTTTCTCACTTTCTCTGTTTCTTTCTCTTTCTCTCCCTTTCTCTTTCTCTCTCTTTCTCTCTCCCTCTTTCTCACTTTCTCTGTTTCTTTCTCTCCCTTTCTCTTTCTCTCTCTCTCCCTTTCTCTCTTTCTCTCTCCCTTTCTCTCTCCCTCTTTCTCACTTTCTCTGTTTCTTTCTCTTTCTCTCCCTTTCTCTTTCTCTCTCTCTCCCTTAATCTCTTTCTCTCTCCCTCTTTCTCTCTCTCTCTCGCGCTCTCTCTCTCTGGCTGTGACTGATGAAATGGCAATCACAGAGGGAGACCGTGTGTGTTTTCATTTGGAGAAGTGTATATGCACAAGGGCATCAACCTTGCTTTGAAGTGTGTTCTGCAGAGACTTCTTTCTCTCTATTCCTTGTGCTTATTTGCCTGTGTGTTTGGTGTGTGTGCTGTGTGTGGGTGTGTGTGTGTTCAACTCAACTGATCAATGATCCCTCCAGTCTGCCCTGAGATGATTTCGAAAGCCACTTAGCCAGATTGACCTAAATGAACGTAACACACACGCACACACACATAATGCTGCCACAAAGGGAAAGGAAACAGCACAGGTTGAGTATTGTTGACTAATGTGCAACACCGGACCACACAATACAGCCATTATACAAATGAAGAAACGCATTGACAACAAACTATTAACAAATGCATATCGAGGCTATCCGATTGATGGAAATGCTGTTCTGAAGACCAGACCCATATCGCTAAATACCTGTCTATAGCTCTGCTAAAGACCAGACCCATATCTCTAAATACCTGTCTATGGCTCTGCTAAAGACCAGACCCATATCTCTAAATACCTGTCTATGGCTCTGC
>NW_021823509.1:466644-508333 GCF_901001165.1 Salmo trutta | reverse complement strand
TGGCAGAGTTAATAATATCAGCATATTAGCATGGCTCCCACGACCTCCCCTCATTGGCCCTGACACCTCGCAATCGGCCCAAATGGAACCCTAATACCTAAATAGCTCACTACTAACAGAGTCCTATAGGAACCCTATAGGCCCTGGTCAAACGTAGGGCAATAGGGAACAGGGTTGGATTTGGGATGCAGACACCTCCTCTGCAAATAAATTTGGACCATTAAACCAGACAAGGGTGGAGGGAGGGATGAAAAACCGAGAGAAGCGAGTGAATTACATGTTGTTGTCTTTTTGTGCTTGCTGGTTGCTGGGTTATATTAGCCAACAGAAGTGGGTCAGAGGGAATGAAGGGAGGAGTGGAGGGAGGGAGGAGAGGATGGAGAGAGGGAGTGGGCGGAAGAGAGGAAAGACTGGAGACTTGCAGCGAGAGAGAGAGAGAGAGAGAGAGAGACGGAAATAGCGAGATCATATAATGAGTCTATGAATATCATTATACGTCAGTAATGTCATTCTAAGGATAAGAATATGCCAACAAAGCAATGATTCATGATTCCAGTCAGAACGGATGAGCAGATCAGAATGCCGCCAATTAACGTTAATTCAAGCAGAGTGCAAGGAGTCATAGGTCAATACCGTGATGCTGTATCCATTACATGTAATCCCCCCAAAATATATGATATTTAAATCTAATAGATTTTGTACCAACGCCAGACTGGTAGGTCTATAAGTAGCACTGTATCATCCATTAAAGTACATCAAATACATTGGGTCAAATGAGTCCAGAGATAGGCCATACTGTATCATCCATTAGACTATATCAAATATATTTGGTCAAATGAGTCCAGAGATAGGCCATACTGTATCATCCATTAAAGTACATCAAATATATTGGGTCAAATGAGTCCAGAGATAGGCCATACTGTATCATCCATTAAAGTACATCAAATATATTGGGTCAAATGAGTCCAGAGATAGGCCATACTGTATCATCCATTAAAGTACATCTAATATATTGGGTCAAATGAGTCCAGAGATAGGCCATACTGTATCATCCATTAAAGTACATCTAATATATTGGGTCAAATGAGTCCAGAGATGGGCCATACTGTATCATCCATTAAAGTACATCAAATATATTGGGTCAAATGAGTCCAGAGATAAGCCATACTGTATCATCCATTAAAGTACATCAAATATATTGGGTCAAATGAGTCCAGAGATAGGCCATACTGTATCATCCATTAGACTATATCAAATATAAAATAAATAATATAAATCAAATATATTTGTGATGCGGTAGGCCTAAAGTAAAGTATCGCTAAAGAATCTATTACACTAAACCTAAATATATATTTTAGAACTAAATGTAATATATGTTACACAAAGGCCAGACTGGTATGCTGTAGGTCTATAAGTAGCACTAAGGCATCCATTAAAGTACATCAAATATATTGGGTCAAATGAGTCCTCAGATCTAGAGGCATCACCAAACCTTGCTCCATCTTCCAACAAATCGTATAACTCAGTCCACAGTATGGGCATGGAAGGATCAACCAATTGAAATAAATATATATATAGATCCCCCCTTTTTAAAGTTCCATCCACGTTATCAAAATTCAATTTCCATGTTTGCACATTCAGAGAACAGCATAGAAAGGACCACATACTGTACAGTGAACAGCAAAACCATCTCTGTTCACTCCTGTCAGCCATTTTTGTGTTTTGACCGGGGGTAACCATCTCCCTGGTCAGTGTATCCATGTTACGAGAGCATTTTGGTCTATAGCAGGCGCCACTCCTCTGTTAGCAGAGGGGCACAATTGACATGTAGCTAATGTAAAATACAGTGGCTTGCCAAAGAGTTCACCCCCTTGGCATTTTTCCTATTTTGTTGCCTTACAACCTGGAATTAAAATGTTTTTTTTTGTGGGGGGTTGTATCATTTGATTTACACAACATGCCTACCACTTTGAAGATGCAAAATATTTTTTATTGTGAAACAAACAAGAAATAAGACAAAAAAAATGGAAAACTTGACCGTGCATAACTATTCACCCCCCCCCAAAGTCAATACTTTGTAGAGCCACCTTTTGCAGCAATTACAGCTACAAGTCTCTTGGGGTATGTCTCTATAAGCTTGGCACATCTAGCCACTGGGATTTTTGCCCATACATCAAGGCAAAAGCTTCTCAATTGGATTGTGGTCTGGGCTTTGACTAGGCCATTCCAAGACATTTAAAAATGTTTCCCCTTAAACCACTCAAGTGTTGCTTTAGCAGTATGCTTAGGGTCATTGTCCTGCTGGAAGGTGAACCTCCGTCCCAGTCTCAAATCTCTGGAAGACTGAAACAGGTTTCCCTCAAGAATTTCGCTGTATTTAGCGCCATCCATCATTCCTTCAATTCTGACCAGTTTCCCAGTCCCTGCCAATGAAAAACATCCCCACAGCATGATGCTGCCACCACCATGCTTCACCGTAGGGATGGTGTTCTCAGGGTGATGAGAGGTATTGGGTTTGCACCAGACATAGCGTTTTCCTTGATGGCCAAATAGCTAAATTTTAGTCTCATCTGACCAGAATGCCTTCTTCCATATGTTTGGGGAGTCTCCCACATGCCTTTTGGCGAACACCAAACATGTTGCTTATTTTTTTCTGGACACTCTTCCGTAAAGCCCAGCTCTGTGGAGTGTACGGCCTATGGACAGATACTCCAGTCTCCGCTGTAGAGCTTTGCAGCTCCTTCAGGGTTATCTTTGGTCTCTTTGTTGCCTCTCTGATTAATGCCCTCCTTGCCTGGTCCGTGAGTTTTGGTGGGCGGCCCTCTCTTGGCAGGTTTGTTGTGGTGCCAAATTCTTCCCATTTTTTAATAATGGTGCTCCGTGGGATGTTCAAAGTTTTGGATATTTTTTTATAACCCAACCCCGATCTGCACTTCTCCACAGCTTTGTCCCTGACCTGTTTGGCGAGTTCCTTGGTCTTCATGGTGCCACTTGCTTGGTGGTGCCCCTTGCTTAGTGGTGTTGCAGACTCTTTCAGAATAGGTGTATATATACTGAGATCTTAAGACAGATCATGTGACACTTAGATTGCACACAGGTGGACTTTATTTAACTAATTATGTGACTTCTGACAGCAATTGGTTGCACCAGATCTTATTTAGGGGCTTCATAGCAAAGAGGGTGAATATATATGCACGCACCACTTTTTCGTTTTTATTTTTTTTAAACAAGTTTTTTTTCTTCATTTCACTTCACCAATTTGGACTATTTTGTGTATGTCCATTACATGAAATCCAAGTAAAAATCTATTTAAATTGCAGGTTGTAATGCAACAAAATAGGAAAAACGCCAATGGGGGTGAATACTTTTGCAAGGCACTGTATAACCTCTGTCAACTCCATATAGACCAGAAACCAGGCAGAGTATGCGTTTAAACAGGAAACACAATTATTATTTTTTTTTGTCACAAATTTTTATCTTGTCAAACCAGATTGGATCTGAAAAAATCAGATGTGAAAAGAGCTGATATGATTGGTTAAAAGACCAATACAAAATATAACAATTGGGCTATGTTCATTTATTGCCACTATAAATAGCATATTTGGCACTATGTTTTTTGTATGGAACATTTGCTGCCAACATTGAAGATGGATTTTTACTAACTCTTTATATCTTTGGCTCTGCTATATGATCTCGTTGACCTCTCCATAGAGATCCATCTCTCTCTCTCTCTCTCGCTCTCGCTCCCTCTAAAATAGACCATGAACCCTTGCGAACTCTAGCTTTTCTAAACATCACCATACTAGCAATGTCTTTAATTTCAGCTGTAACTTCTTGTGTGGTCTGTGTGTTCTGCTAGGAACCTTCTCTCTACTCCGACATGATTACCTTCTGCTTCAATATGGGAGCCAACACTCGTCTCTCTCCACCTCTCCTAACCCAGCCTAAAGTGGTTTTTGCATGACTAGCGCTATTGAAATGCTAATTTTAATCTTCCCCTGAAGGAAGCTTTGACTTTCTTATCAAAAGAAAAAAATGCTATACCTGTAAATAACAAATTGGCTCGAAGCCAGGGAAATGTTAGCAAGTAGGTCTGGAAAACGGCTTACTTCATAGTAATCTGAACACACACACTGAGAGTGTGCATGCGTGTGTGTGTATGTAGACGTCCCTTCCTCCTTGTTTGCTATCTGAATGCAATGTATCTGCTCAATCCACATGTCTGATTTAGAAAAGGCCAAGAAGAAGGAGAAAACAAAATGGCGGAGCGCCCCAATAGCATGCCACGCTCTGTAAAACATGTGTAGGTGTTTCCAATCGATAAGCACGCTCCTGCTAAACACAGAGAGGGGCTCCAGGGCCTGGTTCCCACCGTCCACACACACACCTCTCGGTGTGTGTCCACCCACGCTAGCATCTCCACCTGTTTTGTTCCGGGGCTAACTACAGCCGAGAACAATTAACACGATAAGAATCGCTTAATATCCTCCCCCTCCCCTCTTCCTTGTCCTCCTTCTCCCCTCCATCCTCCCTCTCCCCCTCATCTCTCCCCACTCCTCCGAAGGAAGAAGAGATTGAGGCAAACACTGCTAATTCCTCATCCCCTTTCAATTATCTCTCTAAATGGCGCTGCTAGGGAGGCAGGTGGTGGGCTGCAGAGTGAAATGACTATGCGTCCCAAATGGCACCCTTTTCCCTATATAGTTCACTACTTTTGACCAGAGCCCTATGGGAACCCTGTGGGCCCTTGTCAAAAGTAGTGCACAAAATAAGGAATAGGGTGCCACTTGGGATGCAACCAGTGTTTAGTGAATGAATTGAATGTTGATGGGATTATGAGCTGTGCTGTTTAAGGGAGCAGGGTTTAAGCCGAGTAATGCTGCTGCTTGTTGTTGGGAGATATGTTGTAATGAGTCTTAGGACACCTGCTAGTGACAAGACTCTGCAGTCATTACTGAGTCCTCATTACCCTGGCTCTGTCTTTCTATGGTAGTCTGCAAGGACCAAAGTGCTAGGCAAAAGGAAATCTGATATATTGTTGTTTTTTTGTTTATCCAAACCTGGAAAAAAAGAGAATGTGGAACCGCTTAGAAGCTCAGTGTGGAACCATTATGGAACTCCATGTAGAACTTTGAAACTTATAGAACCACTATAGAACCCCTACGGAACCGTTACAGAGACATTATAGAACCCTTTATGGAACTTTGGAACCTCTATAGAACCATTGTAGAAATGTGGAACTCTTGTGGAACCATGGATGGAACCCGCAATGGAACAGTGGAATTTCTGTGGAACGACTTGTAGAATTGTGGAACCCCTGTAGTTCCATTGTGGAACTGTAGAAAATACCCAATACCCGGTGTCATGCTACTACTACTACTACTACATAATGTCTCCCCCATAACTTCCACTACTATCCTCCTCATCCCTGTCAGAGTCTGCTGTTGTAACACCCTAGGATAAGTTAAAGAATGAGAAGACAGATGATGTCATAAAAGAGACCAGGAAGTACACATGTTAGCCACCAGTTGCAGTTGTGTCATTCAGGTCCATTCACTGTCTGGGAGTTCTTGAGAATTATGACATCACTGTCTTCTCCTTCTGTATGCCATCCTCTAGGTTACACCTCTTCCTCATCTCTCACAGCTTCTGCTGGGCCGACACCCCCTTCCAGTAGTCGAGGATATCATGGAGGTCCTCGTCTTTCGCAAACTGAACCTTCTTCCTCAAGGCGTGGCCTGCAGCGATATACGTCGCCT
Organism: Salmo trutta; assembly: GCF_901001165.1. NCBI lineage: Eukaryota > Metazoa > Chordata > Actinopteri > Salmoniformes > Salmonidae > Salmo > Salmo trutta. Next base: position 502,574 of record NW_021823509.1, on the reverse strand, counting down.
CTTCGCGAGGGTCGCGGGGGCCTTTCTTGTGTGGCCGGAACCTCTCCCAGATTCGAAGGGTGTTTTCCGAGGAATATTCGGGGCTGGAGGAGTAGCCAGAGTAGTTGTGGTGCCGGGAAGGGGAGAGCTGGGAGTAGGCGGCAGGGTCCCTTTTGGTACGTCCCAGGGGTTTGAGGAAGGAGGCCTTCTGGGATGGGGAGGGAGAGGGGGAGTCGTTGGCTCCCTCGTAGTAGAGGGCGGGGAAGGAGTGCCTGTGCTCAGAACAGTGGTAGTCTGGATGTACCTCCAGATGATGATGCTGCTGCTGCTTTCCCGGTCCTCCCCCTCCTCTTCCTCCCCCTCCGCAACCCACCCCACCTCCATTGACATTCACCCCACCTTCATTAACCCCTCCTCCTATTCCGTTCCCACCACCACAACCCATCCCGTTTCCTTTACCACCACTACCACAACCACTACCATTTCCACCCACAAGAGGGAGCCTCTCCATGGTTTCCCCACACCCAACAGGGCTCCCCTTCTCTGGGTATGGAGGACAGGAGTTGGGGCCTGGGCTGCGGGGCTCCGGGACATCCAGACTGAAGACCCTAGTGCTCTTCATGGATCCTCCAGCTGAGGACACGCTACATCGGTTCTTCCCAGCACCCATGACCACCACACCTGTATCGCTCAGCTGCCTCTGTAAGGGTCGTACGGCATTCGCCGGTGGTGGGTCCCTATAGGGGGGCGAGAGAAACCCCCCTCCGCTGATTCCGGGACGCTCCGAGAGGGGCATGACGAGGGGGATGGGGGTCATCGCGGGAGGGGCATGGATTTTGGGAGAGGAGGCGAGCATCTGGCAGGTGTCAGCAAGGCCTTGGGAGAGGGGGATGAGGTTCCGAGCGAGGGAGGTGATACAAGCAGGTGGAGGAGAAGTAGGGTTGTCACCAGATGTTGTCGTCGCAACAAGGGAGTCGAGCTTGAGCGCGTCGATACAGTTGTTGATAATCTGGTTGACTTTGTCGACCTCCATGGCGATCGTCGAGATCTCCGACGCAGATCCGTGTCCGTCGTCATCCGAATCATTCCCAACGTCCATTCCATCTTCACTGCAACCGTTGATGCCTCGCATAGCCACCAGTATCGCCTCCCCCCCTCCTCCTCCTCCCCCTGCTAGTAATAATCCTCCACCGTCTCCCGATAATCCTGCCCCAGTCCTCACATCCATATAGTTTCCTTTATTGGTTGCCATGGCTTCACCGAACGCTGTGGCCATCTTCTCCACTTGGGGGAGCGTCGAGAGGCGGGAGGAGGTGGTGTTGGCCGAACCGTGGAGCATGCCAGAGCTGGAGGAGGCGGAGGGGGGAAGTTTATTACCCCCGCCACCCCCTCCTCCGTGGAGGTGACCTCCGTGGTGCCCCTGGTTCTGGGCCTGTTCCTGGAGATGCTGCATGGCTGCCGGGTCGTTAGCTGCCTGTGCTGCAGCCTCCGGTCCATACCTGTAAATAAAATCCAAGGATAAAATCCATAAGAATAAAATATTTTACATCTCAGGTAAAATAGCTGTATGCAATTCAGGTGCAACACATCTACCTATGAGTCCCGAGTTATTTAAACCTCGAATCAAACTTTAATGAAGTAAAGTGCATTTAAATCACAAACACACATTATTGTAACAACAATAACATGGAATGAAAGAGATTAATAAAAAACAATAAGGCTATAAAAGAGATGAGTAAAATAATGTCAAATAACATAGAATAAAGAGCTGGGGTTTCAGAAACCTAAATAATACATTGGGTCTGTCCCTCTTACCGCATCTCCAAGATGGTCTTCTTCACGCTGATCTCCTTCTCCTTCTCCTCCTGCATCCGACGCTTCCTCAGGCAGTAGTAGACAAGCCCGAGCACGATCACCATCCCCAGCAGACACCCCAGGATCGTCATGATGTAATGCGTCATGGTTGACGGGTTGGCGTGGTGGTCGTCAGGGCCAGCCTCTCGCGTGGCGAAGAAGATGCACGTGTGGTTGTTGCGCTGGTTTTTACTTATAGACACTACGCAGTAGGTGTAGTTGGTGTGAGGTTTGAGATCCACCAACGTCACCTTCTCCTTCTTCTCCTTGAGGTTCTGGATGTCCGAGACGAAGCTCTGGTTGTATTGGACCAGGACGTACATCTTGCTGTATGGTTTAGGGATCTGGACCAACAGCTTGGCTGCAGACAGAGTGACCCACTGGAGTTTGATGCTGGGGTTGAAGTTGGGGTCAGCCGTGGACGAAGCTGTCGGTTGATGATACGGCCCGGCCCGGCCGTCCATCTCCGGGCCCATCCCGGAGCCCTCCCAGTCGGTGCCAGGTTGAGACGTGATCCCGGGTATGATCATGCCGTCGCGACAGATGGTGGAGAGCATGGTGCGAGCGCTGCGTCCGTGCCCGGCCACGGGGCTCAGGAGCGGGTAGAGAAACAGCTCGCCAGGGGTCTCGCACTGCAGCCGGTCGTATGTATGGGTCACGTTATTAAATGCCTCCAACCAAGTAAGAAAACTATACAGATCACATCCACAATGGAAAGGATTTCCTGCTAGCTCGCAGACCATTAACCGGTTTAGCACAGTGAAAGTTGACGGATCAATCCGGGCCAGCTTATTGGACGAGAGGTCGATGCTGCTGAGGCTGGAGCTGGACTCCTCGAATGCTTTGTTGTCAATGACCTCGATGAGGTTGTGCTGGAGGAAGAGGCACTGCAAGCGGCCCAGGCCACGCATCATCCCCTCTGTCAGGTTGGTCAGCTTGTTGTAACCCAGCTGGAGGACCTAGGATGAGAGGAGACCACAATGGAGTAACAGTAAGACTTTGGAATCTCAAATGACACCATGTTCCCTATGAAAAGACTGCTTTTTGAATTAGTGCACTGCATGGAGAATGGGAATACAGTAAGTGGGAATACAGTGGGAATACAGTAAGTACTTGGCCTTTCCTCCATCTTAGTAAGTACAAATAGCAACATCCTTGTGTGCCATGGACTCTGGTTCTAATGCAAATGATGGCTTCCATGTACTTGGGCTGTTAAATGAAGCTGGAGAACGGTTTCTTCTTCTTTGCGAATACTTCCAGTAACCAGTCCGATGAAGGGAGCACATGGGAAATACAGTAACTCTTTGTCTCAAATGATGCCACTTATCACTTACATAACACACTGGTCAAAGTATTGATCTATAACATGGAGAAGAGTGTATTGTTTGAGATTTTCCTTTTGACTTATTGCGTTAACCCTAAATGGTTTTGTATTAATATATAACCTTAACATGCATTAGTCAAGTAAAATCAGTCAATCGAATCAATCAATAAACCAGTCAACCAATCAAGCCAACAACCAAACAACTAACAATCAACTAAACAACCGACCGATCAACCAATCAAAACCCCATTCCTCCCTGACAGGTAGGTTTGCCTGATCAGTGAAGGCCCATCCTCTATGTAAGAGGGATGGGAAACTCCAGTCCTCAGGGGCCGGAGTGGCGTCACACTTTTCCCCCATCCCTAGCGAACACAGCTGATTATACTAATTGCATTCTAAACTGATTAACTGACTATTGAGGTCAGGTACAGTGCCTTCGGAAAGTACCCAGACCCTTTGACTTTTTCCACATTTTGTTACGTTACAACCTTATTCTAAAATTGATCAAAATAAAATCCTCAGCCTTCTACACAAAATACCCCATAATGACAAAGCAAAAACTGTTTAAAAAAAAATATTTGCAAATGTCTTAAAAATTAAAACAGAAGTACCTTATTTACATAAGTATTCAGATCCTTTGCTATGAGACTCGACATTGAGCTCAGGTGCATCCATTGATCATCATTGAGATGTTTCTACAACTTTTAGTCCACCTGTGGTAAATTCAATTGGTTGGACATGATTTGGAAAGGCACACACCTGTCTATATAAGGTCACACAGTTGACAGTGTATGTCAGAGCAAAGACCAAATCATGAGGTCAAAGGAATTGGCCGTAGAAATCTGAGAGAGGATTGTGTCAAGGCACAGATCTGGGGAAAGGTACCAAAATAAATTCTGCCGCATGGAAGGTCCCCAAGAACACAGTGGACTCCACCATTCTTAAGAGCTCCAAAGTTCAGTATAAAGCATGACAGCCTGCTTGGAGTTTGCCAAAACGTACCTAAAGGACTCTCAGACCATGAGAAACAAGACTCTCTGGTCTGATGAAACCAAGATCGAACTCCTTGGCCTGAATGCCAAGCGTCACGTCTGTAGGAAACCTGGCCCCATCCCTACGGTGAAGCATGGTGGTGGCAGCATCATTGTGTGGAGATGTTTTTCAGCGGGAGGGACTGGGAGACTAGTCAGGATCGAGGAAAAGATGAACTGAGCAAAGTACAGAGAGATCCTTGATGAAAACCTGCTCCATACTGGGGGCGAAGGTTCGCCTTCCAACAAGACAACAACCCTAAGCACACAGCCAAGACAACGCAGGACTGGCTTCAGGACAAGTCTCTGAATGTCCTTGAGTGGTCCAGCCAGTGCCTGGACTTGAACCCAATCTAACATCTCTGGAGAGACCTGAAAATAGCTGTGCAGCAACTCTCCCCATCCAACCTGACAGAGCTTGAGAAGATCTGCAGAGAAGAATGGGAGAAACTCCCCAAATACAGGTGTGCTAAGCTTGTAGCATCATACCCAAGAAGAATCAATGCTGTAATCACTGAGCTAAGGGTCTGAATGCTTATGTAAATGTGACATCTTTTATTTTTAATAAATTAGCATACATTTCTAAAAACCTATTTTTGCTTTGTCATTATGGGGTATTGTGTGTAGATTGATGAGGCAAAAAAATAATTTAATCAAGTTTAGAATAAGGCTGTAACGTAAAACAATGTGGAAATAGTCAGAGTCTGAATACTTTCCAAGTTACTGTATGTAAACTGGGGCTGGGGCAAAAGTGTGACACCAATCAGGCCCCAGAGGAGTTGCCCATCCCTGAAGTAAGAGATCTCGTTGTCATCCAGCCAACTAACCAATCAACCAACCAACATACCAATTAACCAATCAATCAACCAACCAACTAACCAATCAACCAATCAAATCCCTCCCTCTCAACACATCCACCAACCAACCAATCAAATCCCTTACCTGTAGGTTGGCCTGATGGGTAAAGGCCCCGTCCTCTATGTAAGAGATCTCATTCTTGGTGAGGTTGAGGTCCGTGAGGTTGGTGAAGCGATACATGGAGTGGAATAGCACTGCTTTCAGCTTGTTCTCATTCAGCCTCAGGTCATGGACCTGTTGTGTTAAAAGAACGAGAACTTGTTTAATATCAAATGGCTCGGCATTCACGAGCTAGCATAAGGAAACATTTAGTGTTAGCTTTGCATTTCTGTTGAAAGTTGGGTTGAAAGAGGACCACAATGGAAATAATTTGTCAACTTTTTTAAATGCATTGTATCCACGCGGTGTTTATCAAATGGTCAAATAAATCGAATAAAATCTAATTGAAAAGAACGAGACATTTTTTTTTCATCAAACGGCTCAACATTTGTAAAGTAGTATAACAAAACAGTGAGCTAGTATTTGTAAGCTAGCATAAACAAAACATTCCGTTTTAGCTTTGCCAAACTATGGTGGTTCCTATAGGACATATGAACTACCGGTGGTTGAAAAGTAAGGTACGTTTTAGTGTTCCTCGAGGCTCTGTTCCAGCCCCAATACTGTTTCAATTCTATATTGTACTAACTCTTGGTGATGTTATTCGGTGGTTGAAAAGGAACATCCCACTGAGCAAAACCAGCATTGGCATTAAAATGACAGATTTTACAATTACCGCTAGGGGTAGGCTGTATAGCATAATATATATTCTATCATATAAAACATAACAGTACCGTATTGTTGATGTGCTGGGGGATGGTCTCGTACGGGGGCTGGTTCTGACTGCAGATGGCCAGCCACACGTAGCCTTTATCCCCTTCGATCAGCCAGCAGTCCCCCCGGACGGACCCAGGGAGGTGGAGGAGAAGAAGTAATGGGGGGAGAAGGTAGAGGAAGATGGATGGAGAGAGGGATAGGGAGAGCGGGATGGAGGGGAGGTGGAGAAACCTTTTGGTCATGGTTAGGGAGGAAGGGAGGATAGGAGGGGTTATCTTATTAAGAAAATAAGGGAAAGGGGAGAATATTAGGAAAGGAAGCAGGCAAGTTTGAAATCAGGTTGGGGGACAGGTAAGGAAGGGGTGTGGCCAGAGCAGGAAGTAGAGACAGGAAGTCGTAGGTCACAGATAGGTTGTTGCCTAGGCGATTAGAGCATGGCTTGCCGCTTGGCAGCCATGGTAGCTGGTAACATAGACCCCATTTTAAGTGTTCCGCGTCGGAGGGATACAATGATGGTAGCCCCAGCAACAACTCATGGCCCCTAATGACCGTTTCCCTCAGCGACAGAGATGGAGGAAAACTCCCTTTCAGTTTGGCAGAGAACCTGTGTGTGTGTGTGAGAGAGAGAGAGAGAGAGAGAGAGAGAGAGAGAGAGAGAGAGAGAGAGAGACAGAGAGAGAGAGAGAGAGAGAGAGAGAGAGAGAGAGAGACAGAGAGAGAGAGAGAGAGAGAGAGAGAGAGAGAGAGAGAGAGAGAGAGATCCAGAAAGTCAGAGGGAAGGAAAGATAAAGACAGGAGAAAGAGTGGGCAGGAGAAAAAATGAGAAAAAACAGACATTTGCATTAAAACAGCTAATGACAAAATATTACAAATTGTTAATCCCTTTCACGTATTCCCTAAGGATTTCTAATTAATTGACTTTAGGTCTGGTTTCAAAATGAGCTGTGTAAAAGAGATATATTGAAAAAAATGAAGATATGCCATCACTTCAAGGTAACATGATACACTGAAATATCCATTAGCAATGAGGATTATTCAATTTAATACTAAAGAAGAGGAACATAGATTTAGACTTTTCATAACAATAGGCCTTTCCCACAAGTAATATTATTCAAATGTATAAAACAAAATGCATAACGCATAGACAAACACACACAGACACACACACAGCATCATCGAATTGCAGTTCTGCTGCAAATACATTAGCATACTACTCACCAATAAATATGTAAATGTTAAAAACCCTAAAACAATCAAATCTAATTTCATAGACATTCTCCATTGTTTACAAGCCTTTCACAATTCAGTTATAGAGCATCTGTGCTCTACAATACAGAAAAACAATAAAGCTAACATCAACGCTTTTTAAAGGAACTAAGGGAGAAGAAAGAGGGACTAAAAGAGAATAAAGGAGTGAGACAGAGGGACTAAAAGAGAATAAAGGAGTGAGACAGAGGGACTAAAAGAGAATAAAGGAGTGAGAAAGAGGGACTAAAAGAGAATAAAGGAGTGAGAAAGAGGGACTAAATGGGAATAAAGGAGTGAGAAAGAGGGACTAAATGGGAATAAAGGAGTGAGACAGAGGGACTAAAAGAGAATAAAGGAGTGAGACAGAGGGACTAAAAGAGAATAAAGGAGTGAGAAAGAGGGACTAAAAGAGAATAAAGGAGTGAGAAAGAGGGACTAAATGGGAATAAAGGAGTGAGAAAGAGGGACTAAATGGGAATAAAGGAGTGAGACAGAGGGACTAAAAGAGAATAAAGGAGTGAGACAGAGGGACTAAAAGAGAATAAAGGAGTGAGACAGAGGGACTAAAAGAGAATAAAGGAGTGAGAAAGAGGGACTAAAAGAGAATAAAGGAGTGAGACAGAGGGACTAAAAGGGAATAAAGGAGTGAGAAAGAGGGACTAAAAGAGAATAAAGGAGTGAGACAGAGGGACTAAATGGGAATAAAGGAGTGAGAAAGAGGGACTAAAAGGGAATAAAGGAGTGAGAAAGAGGGACTAAAAGGGAATAAAGGAGTGAGAAAGAGGGACTAAATGGGAATAAAGGAGTGAGAAAGAGGGACTAAAAGAGAATAAAGGAGTGAGAAAGAGGGACTAAATGGGAATAAAGGAGTGAGAAAGAGGGACTAAATGGGAATAAAGGAGTGAGAAAGAGGGACTAAATGGGAATAAAGGAGTGAGAAAGAGGGACTAAATGGGAATAAAGGAGTGAGAAAGAGGGACTAAAAGGGAATAAAGGAGTGAGAAAGAGGGACTAAATGGGAATAAAGGAGTGAGAAAGAGGGACTAAAAGGGAATAAGGGAGATGAAAGAGGGACTAAAAGGAGGAGAAAGTAGAGAAGAAAGTGTCTTGCAGGCAGCTAGGCACGACACAGTGGTTTACTGCATTTCTCTGCTGGATCAATGTGTGTGTGTGTGTGTGTGTGTGTGTGTGTGTGTGTGTGTGTGTGTGTGTGTGTGTGTGTGTGTGTGTGTGTGTGTGTGTGTGTGTGTGTGTGTGTGTGTGTGTGTGTGTGTGTGTGTGTGTGTGTTTCTCCTGCTGGATTAACGTGGGTTAGGCTGTAATCCATACTAAAGTGTATGCATTACAGCTAAAGCAATTCAAATGGATTTTCCATTTTCAACGTCACTTTTCCTAAAACATATTTTGTAATATATCTAGTCACACCAATGAAATGACACCAACACACAGGACAAGGTTCACTGTTTGTGTACGCTATATCACTTACATTTAAATGGGTTTAACAATGTCAATTTCTCCCCCCAAAAAGTGTAATGTGTCTATAGTCATGCCAATGAAATAACACACGGGACCAGGTTAGACATTGGTAGAATCTATGCCAAGGTGCATTGAAGCTGTTCTTGCTCGTGGTGCCCCAACGCCCTATTAAGACACTTCATGTTGGTTTTTCTTTTATTTTGGCAGTTACCTGTGCATCCCACTGGTTTCACTTTTTCTACAAAATCACATAATGTCTACCAGTCACACCGGTGAAATGACACTACTATAACACAGGAACCATGTTGACTGTTCAGTGTAGGACTCCTTGGAAAGCAGTTGTTACTGGCTAGACGGTACACTGTCCTTCTCTCAGCACATATCAAAACTGCAGGCTAAGGTTAAATCTAGACTTTGTTTCCTCTATCGTAATCGCTCCTCTTTCACCCCAGCTGCCAAACTAACCCTGATTCAGAGGACCATCCTACCCATGCTGAGATATCTACTGCAGCCCTCATCCTCCACATTCAACACTCGTTCTGCCAGTCACATTCTGTTAAAGGTCCCCAAAGCACACACATCCCTGGGTCGCTCCTCTTTTCAGTTCGCTGCAGCTAGCGACTGGAACGAGCTGCAACAAACACTCAAACTGGACAGTTTTATCTCAATCTCTTCATTCAAAGACTCAATCATGGACACTCTTACTGACAGTTGTGGCTGCTTTGTGTGATGTATTGTTGTCTCTACCTTCTTGCCCTTTGTGCTGTCTGTGCCCACCAATGTTTGTACCATGTTTTGTGCTGCTACCATGTTGTACTGCTGCCATGTTGTGTTGCTACCATGTTGTTGTCATGTTGTGTTGCTGCCATGCTATGTGGTTGTCTCTCCTTATGTAGTGTTGTGGTGTCTCTCTTGTCGTGATGTGTGTTTTGTCCTATATTTTTATTTTATTTTTAATCCCAGGCCCCTGTCCCCGCAGGAGACCTTTTGCCTTTTGGTGGGCCATCATTGTAGATAAGAATTTGTTCCTAACTGACTTGCCTAGTTAAATAAAGGTTAAAAAATACATGACTGTCTGTGAGTTGACTATCTTGGTTAAATAAATACATAAGTGAATAGGTCCTATTTTACTTAACCAGGCAGCTCAGTTAAGAACTAAGTCTTATTTTACAATGACGGCCTACCAAACCCTCCCCCGGACAACCCTCCCCCGGACAACGCTGGGCCAATTGTTCGCTCACGGCTGGTTGTGCTACAGCCCGGGATCAAACCAGGGTCTGCAGGGATGCCTCTAGCACTGAGATGCAGTGCCTTAGACCGCTGTGCCACTCGGGAGCCCATTTTCTGGGACGGCCTTATGTTCTTCTGTTGTTTTATACCAAAAACAAAATTATATTTGTATTCCTACTGTTTATCTGTGAGAGCCACACACACACACACACACTCACAAAGTGTTTATCTGTGAGAGCCACACACATACACACACACACACACACACACACACACACACACACACACACACACACACACACACACACACACACACACACACACACTCACTCACACACACACACACACACACACACACACACACACACACACACACACACACACACACACACACACACACACACACACACACACACACACACTCACACACACACAGTGTTTATCTGTAAGAGCCAGTTTAAGACACATTTGCAGAGGGGTTCAAAGGAGCCTAGACAAGCACCGTTAACCACTCATGAGGAGTGGTGTGTGTGTGTGTGTGTGTGTGTGTGTGTGTGTGTGTGTGTGTGTGTGTGTGTGTGTGTGTGTGTCTGTTGTAACTGAATGTTGACAAACACTTAACCACCCTTCGCTGGAGTGCATAAACTTGGTGTTAATATGCAATTCACGAGAAGTCTAAGCTCACACACACACTTTACTCACGCCATCATCTACTCTCAAACTGCAGAGAAGTTCTTTAGCTCCAAATCCCGATGGTCTTAAACAGCTGGACCTCCTTGGCTACATCATAATGTGGCCATTCAGCAAATGCTTCAATGCAAAGTGACTGACAGAACAGTGGACATTGATCCAATGGAACCATATCCTCAAAATTACCTGATCTGGGAATACTTAACTGGTGAACATAATGTGGTGGAATTCATTCTGATCCTCCCTACTTTACATGAGTGTGTGGTGGAGGCAAGGAAGCGTGTTAAGAGATTTGGGACACATCCATATTCACTGACCTCTTCAGGACAGTGCAAAAGAATCCACTTAAGAGTGTAGGAACCTATCCTATTGTATTGGTCCATCCCTAATTGTCGTCTGCTCTTCTCATCTCCACAGCGTGCACCTAATTCAGATCCCGGTCACCCCTGATTTTGGCTACTGACACCCAACTCTCAGTGCCACACACACACACACACACACACACACACACACACACACACACACACACACACACACACACACACACACACACACACACACACACACACACACACACATAGAGACACACATATTCTCTCTCTTTCCAACTCTCTGTCACGCAGTGAAATTCAATTCCCCCATCAGAGACTATCAATTTGCCTTTGACCCTGATAGGCTTCCATAGCTCGGTAAAGGTAATACGCCACATATAAAAAAGCAATTTGTCTCTTTGGTCCTAGCCTGGCTGTGGTCCTAGCCTGGCTGATGCGACCCACGTGACCACACAGCGAGGAAGAGCTGTGACTCACCAGTCTGGACAGGAGGCCATTTGTCAATGAAATATTAGCTCAGAAATATTGATTGGTTCTCTCAAATGTAGTTTTTTTTTCCTGGCGGGTTGAGACCTCTTGTTGTTCGGATTTGAAAATCCAACAGTTGTAATTGGAAGGGGGCAGCGCTCGGGGGCTGTGTGTGGCTGTTCCTGTTGGTGTTCAGTGAGAAAGACACCAAGGGGAACCAATCAGCATAAAGCACAGCCCCCTTCATTATTGATGAAAGGAGCCTTTCCAGACTCTAAAGTTGTTGTGTATTGATATTCTAGTTTTGTCCCTTTAGGGCACCTGTAATCCCCCCTTGCTTACCTGCGTTGAAATGCTTGGAATGTTCTTCCTGTGAAACGCATTAAACAATGCCCACGTTAATTTCTACTCCCGTCTCATGTCCTGTCCTTATATTAGTTGTATAAGTAATACAGTGTGCTATACAACAAAACTGGTGACGAGGAAGAAACGTTCTTACGTTTGTGCTCATCATCTTCGGCAGAAAGAGTTAAATTCATATTTTTTTTCCGCTGTAGAAAGACGCAAACAAAACGTGGAGCTAGCCAGTCGAGTGATGCTAGCTAGCCTTTGATGTCACGGCAATGAGAGCCTCGAGGGATAGGAAGAGTTTCGCTGCGGGAGAAAGTGATGTCACCGTGAGTTAAAAGAAAGAAAAAAAGGGGTCTGGGTGTAAGCGACCGTCTGAAAAGTGTGAGAAAGAAAAATAAACCGAAAATGTCTGCATTGATTGGAAATATAGGAACATTTGATGAATCTGTGGAACAATGGAGTTCTTACACAGAACGTTTTGAGTACTTTGTGTTGGCAAATGGAATTAAAGCAGAAGTCATTGTGCCAACATTTTTGACTGTTATGGGAGGAAAAACATTCAATCTACTGCGCAGCCTAGTAACGCCTGAAAAACCTGGTGATAAATCATATGATGAAATTGTGGCTACCTTAGAAGGACATTATTCTCCCAAACCACTGATAATCGCAGAGAGATTCCGGTTTCATAAGAGAAATCAAGAGGAGGAGGAATCAATCTCACAGTTTGTGGCTGTATTGAAACAGTTATCTGAACACTGTGAATTTGGGCGATCAATGAGTGACACTATACGTGATAGGTTAGTGTGGCATGCGCAGAGAAGCAATTCAGAAACACCTTTTGACTGAGAGTAACTTAACATTGCAGAGAGCAATAGAAGTGAGTACATCAATGGAAATGGCAAATAAAGACGCACAACAGCTAAGTGCATTGACCAAAGTGCATAAGGTGTCTACGTGGTTAAAAAACAAGGCAGGAGGTGGCAAGCCATGCTATCAAGCAGAGGAGTGTTGGTGCAAAGACTTAGACTGCAGAAGTTGTGGGGAAAAAGGGTCACATCGAACGTGCATGTAAAAATAAAAAGAGACAATCAAACAAAAGTACTGAACAAAGGAAAAGCGACTTCAGGAAGTACAAAAAGAAAGTGAAGAATCTTTGCATGTTTTGTCCATTTCAGACAATGGACATGGGTACTGGGTGACACCGCTTCTGGATGGAAACGCAGTACGGATGCAAGTGGAGACTGGAGCAGCCATATCTCTGCTGTCTGAGGCTGTATACAAGGAGAAACTACATCACCTCACACTACAGCCCACAAAGATGACACTGAAAACATACACCGGTGAGATTGTTCCAGTGAGAGGAAGCGTGATTGTTACAGTGGAGCTCAACAAACAGAAGGTAAAGCTACCACTCTACATTGTGAAAGGCAACCATCCAGCATTGCTAGGACGCACATGGCTGGAAAAGATCAAACTAAACTGGCAGGAAATTCACATGGTTGCAAAAGAGGACACAAACCTACAAGGGATATTGAGGAAACACGCGGATGTGTTCAAAGGAGAACTTGGCAATATGAAGGACATAACAGTTAAACTGACCGTGAAACCAGACAGCAAGCCAAAATGCTTCAAAGCTAGACCTGTCCCATACGCCATAAAACCAAAAGTTGAAATTGAGCTAAACAGACTAGTGGAGAGTGGAATATTGGATCCAGTGAATGCTAGTGAATGGGCTACTACACCCATTGTTACAGTCATAAAAAAAGATGGATCACTCAGACTCTGTGGTGATTTCAAAGTCACCATTAACCCAGTCTTGACTGCTGGAAAATATCAACTACCCCTCATTGACGACCTCTTTCTGGTTTAGCTGGAGGACAACAATTCAGTAAGATAGGTCTGACATAAGTCTATCTACAGATGCATGTGGACCAAGAGTCACAAGAACTGTTGACCATTGTGACTCACAAAGGACTGTACAGGTACCGGAGGCTTCCTTTTGGAATCACTTCAGCTCCGGCCTTGTTTCAGAGAGCTATGGACCAGATACTAAGCGGGCTCACTGGGGTCCAATGTTACCTCGATGATCTACTCATCACCGGCAAAGACGAGCAGGAGCACCTGAGAAACCTGAACACTACACTACAGAGATTGGAGGAGTACTGTCTGAGGGTCCGGAAGGACAAATGCGAGTACCTGGGCCACGTCATCGACAGTTCGGGGCTCCACAAGGCGCCATCGAAGGTGAAGGCCGTTGCGGAAGCTCCATCCCCACAGAACCTGAGTCAGCTGAGATCATTCTTAGGACTACTGACATACTACGTAAAGTTTGTGCCAAACCTAGCTAACATGTTAAAGCCACTGCATGAACTTTTGAACAAAACCAAACAGTGGAAGTGGACAGACAGATGTGAGGAGGCCTTCAAGAAAGTGAAAACAGCCTTAGCTCAGTCAGAGGCCCTAACCCACTTCAACCCCATTACAGTTGGCATGTGATGCATCGCCTTATGGTGTTGGTGCAGTTGTCTCACACATCATGCCATCAGGTGAAGAAAGGCCAATTGCTTTTGCATCACGGACCTTAAGTAAAGCCGAGAGCAATTATGCACAGATAGAGCGCGAAGCACTCGCCATTGTGTTTAGAGTTAAGAAATTTCATCAGTTTCTGTTTGGCCGACCATTCACACTGCTGACGGACCATAGACCCCTCACCTCCATCTTTGGTCCCCACACCGGCATTCCGTCGCTTGCAGCCAGCCGCATGCAGCGATGGGCGTTATTGTTATCTGCTCACCAGTACGATATCAAGTACAGAAGGTCTGAGCAGCACTGCAATGCAGATGGCCTCTCAAGGCTTCCCTTACCTGTCGCACACACTGAGCACTCCAAGGCTGAAATCTTCTACTTCAAGGAAGTGACGAACGCCCCAGTTACATCTGTCCAAGTGAAAAAGTACACCCACACTTCTCCAGTGATGTCTGAGGTCGTGGACATTGTCACTCGTGGAAAAGAAGGAGATATGTCGGACAGCCTACAACCTTACCTAGTGAAGAGAAACGAGCTCACAGTTCAGTTTGGATGCTTGCTATGGGGTTTTCGAGTCATCATACCGCCGCCACTGAGAAGGCAGGTGCTTGAAGAACTCCATTCAGGGCACTGTGGCATGGTGCGAATGAAGGAGATTGCACGCAGCTACTTTTGGTGGCCAGGTCTGGACGCAGCTATCGAAGACAAGGTCAAGTCATGTTCTGCATGTCAAAATATGAGGAACATGCCTCAGCTAGCGCCACTACACCCATGGGACTTCCTAGAGGAGCCTTGGCAGCGAGTCCACATAGACTATGCAGGCCCACTGGAGGATCGTATGTTCTGAAGAGCACCTCAGCGGAGAGAACCATCGAAGAGCTACGGTCAATCTTCAGTCGCTTTGGCTTGCCAACTCAACTCATTAGTGATAATGGCCCCCCAACTGGTGTCTGAAGAGTTCCGGTCATTCATGGAAGCAAATGGAATTCAGCACATCAAGTCAGCGCCGTACCACCCTGCAATGAACGGCCTCACTGAAAGGTTTGTCCAAACAATGAAGCAAGCTTTAAAATCATCACAAGGGAATGGCTACCTCAATAGGCGCCTAAACACCTTCCTGTTAACCTACAGAAACACTCCCCATGCAACAAGCAAAGTGGCACCCGCGTCAGCCATGATGAAAAGACAGCTTCGCACGTGACTCGACCTCCTGAGACCTCCAAAGACGAGACAGGTTGTACAGACACAACAGAGAGCACAGGTGGAGAGACGGAGCAAAGCAAAAGACAGAAGCTTCATAGCTGGAGAGAGAGTTCTTGCTCGGAACGTCTGCAAAGGTCCAAAGTGGATACCAGCCACAGTGGTTGCACAAACAGGGCCTGTGTCCTACACAGTTCATACACTCGAAAACATCATCTGGAGGAGACACGTGGATCAACTGTTGCCAGGAACCAACCTCAGAGATGTTTCATGTCAAGTGACGAAACAAGATCAGCTACTGGAGACCTACCATGACTACGAGCTATCACCTGAACATCCACTGCAGCAACCTACAAATGTGGAAAGTGCTCCAGGCTCACCTGAACCAGCCAGAGTGCCTACTCAGGGTACTGTTGCATCCCAGTCTGGGCATACACCATCACCACTCAGACTCAGAGACAATGTGACTGTAGACTCACCTGTACATCGTCATTACCCTGCAAGAAAAAGACGACCCCCTGACAGGTTGACTATATAGTTCAGACTAACCTCCGACATTGGGGCAGAATACACCCCAGGGTTAAGTCTGGGGACTGAGGCAGTCTACCCTCTATCCCTAGTTGAGAAAAGGTTATTCTGAAAAGTTCATTTATTTACATGAAGAGAACTTATATCAAAATGAAAACAATAGGCAAAACAGTGAATATTTACTTTTTCCTTTGAGTCATCAAAGGTAAAGGGGGAGGGATATGTTGTGTGTGTATTGATATTCTAGTTTTGTCCCTTTAGGGCACCTGTAACCCCCCCCCCCCCCCCCCCCCCCCTTGCTTACCTACTTTGAAATGCTTGGAACGTTCTTCCTGTGAAACGCATTAAACAATGCCCACGTTAATTTCTACTCCCGTCTCATGTCCTGTCCTTATATTAGTTGTATAAGTAATACAGTGTGCTATACAACATAAGTCAGGAGGACTTTGACTGAGGTATCTGCCAGATTACTGGGTTTCCGCCATAGAGAGAGAATGTAATACCTACAGGCCCATCTGCCTTCTGTAAAAATACATATATTACATTTTGTCATGATATTCTCTGTTGAGGCTTCTGGAGTGAATTTGTAGTTTTATTAAGTGGATTGAAATGGAGCGTGTTTGCTTGTACACAGGTTCGAACAAAGTACATGTGTGTGTGTGTGTGTGTGTGTGTGTGTGTGTGATTGTCGGCGTGAACGAGAGTTCACAGCCTTTATGAAAGGAATAAAGCACATCTCTATCTCTCTCTTTCTCTCTCATCAGATTCCAGTGCTAGATACTCATTTAGTAATATTAGTTATTCTGTTTAAACCCTATCCCAAACCTTAACCTTAACCCTAACCTTAACCACTATGAATGAATGCCTTAAACGTATGTTTTGATTTCACTTTTTCACAGTCTGACTGACAGCTGACATATGTCAAAATATGCTGTTATTAAAACACTAATTAGAGAGGCCTTATCTCTGTTGCCTGCCATTGATAATGGATAATAATTATAATAATTATGTAGCTGCATTTCAACAGGCTTTTGATTCAAGTCTCTTTTTTCCAGGTTTAATTTCCTCTAATGTCTGTTGTGGTGTGTGTGAAGCTCTGGGCTTCAGCTCCAGGTCTTCTGAAGAGTGTATGCTGTCCATTAGTTCAACACAAAGTCTTTGTTGTTGCTGTCTTTCTCTCCAGCTCACTTTGTTTCTCTCTCAGCTACCTCTCTCCATTGATAATGGCAGACCCTGGCTGTGACCCCACTCTCCGAGGGTGGGCTATACAAAAAACTAATTTCCAATTCACACATACTTATGAACACAGGAAAAAATATATGACATAGGAAAAATAAGCATCCACCAAATTATAATAAAATATGTAATAATAATAATAATAATAATTTGTATTATCAAATGCCTCCATTTTCTTTGAACGCTACATTGCAGATCCCTAACCCTAGGATATGGAACTCTCTCTCACACACACTTTCCTCTCTCGCTCTCTCTCTGTATCTATGCCTCTCTCTCTCTCTTTCTGTATCTTTGCATCTCTCTCTCTCTCTCTCTCTCACTCTCTCTTTCTGTATCTTTGCCTCTCTCTCTCTCTTTCTGTATCTTTGCCTCTCTCTCTCTCTCTGTATCTTTGCCTCCCTCTCTCTCTCTCCCCCTGTATCTTTGCCTCCCTCTCTCTCTCCCCCTGTATCTTTGCCTCTCTCTCTCTCCCCCTGTATCTTTGCCTCTCTCTCTCTCGCCCCCTGTATCTTTGCCTCTCTATCTATCCCTCTGTATCTTTGTGTCTTTCTCTCTCTCTCTCTCTCTCTCTCTCTCTCTCTCTCTCTCTCTCTCTCTCTCTCTCTCTCTCTCTCTCCTCTCTCCTCTCTCCTCTCTCTGTGTGCCCTGGTATTATCTTCCTCGTCTCTTTCAACAAGAACCACAAGGAATATGATTGACTGATAGGAAACATAGCTTCCGGTCCCCCTCTTTTGAGATGAAGTGTGGAAGAAAATAACGAAATTAATATTTTTTTTTGTTCATTTTTCAAAGGGTTCTTTTTTGCTGTTTTCCTTATCACCTCTCGAAATCTGCGTTTTAATGAACTCTTGCGGCTGACAGTGTGTGTGTGTGTGTGCATACTATATGTGAGTGTGTGTGTGTGTGTGAGCCTGTTTGTGTGTGTGGCTGACAGACAGACAATGCTAATTATAGAGTTCTGGAAGGCAGGTGGATGGTTCCAGAATGAACATCAGAAGAGAAGCACGTCTGTCTGTCTGTCTGTCTGTCTGTCTGTCTGTCTGTCTGTCTGTCTGTCTGTCTGTCTGTCTGTCTGTCTGTCTGTCTGTCTGTCTGTCTGTCTGTCTGTGTTTGTCTGTCTGTCCCTTCAGTCTATTAAACAACTGCTTGCTTGAAGCATCACAATACAGCCACCTGTAGCATTCTTCTGGAAATCTCCAGAGCAAGACAGTCAGATATAGACAGGTAACTGGCAAAATAAAGGAAACACTTGAGTAAATGAGGGATACAACGTATATTGAAAGCAGGTGCTTCCACACAGGTGTGGTTCCTGAGTTAATTAAGCAATTAACATCCTATCATGCTCATAAAAAAAGCCCAATTGTCTGTTATGTTGGTTACCATAGCTAGAAGAGATCTCAGTGACTTTGAAAGAGAGGTCTCAAAGGAGCATAGGGGATTTAAATGGTGTGTGTGTGTGTGTGTGTGTGTGTGTGTGTGTGTGTGTGTGTGTGTGTGTGTGTGTGTGTGTGTGTGTGTGTGTGTGTGTGTGTGTGTGTGTGTGTGTGTGTGTGTGTGTGTGTGTGTCAGTCACCAGATCTCAACCCAATTGAACATCTGAGACAGTGTTTTCCACCACCATCAACAAAACACCAAATGATGGAGTTTCTTGTGGAACAATGGTGTCACATCCCTCCAATAGCGTTCCAGACACTTGTAGAATCTGTGCCAAGGTGCATTGAAGCTGTTCTGGCTCTTGGTGGCCCAATGTCATATTTGGACACTTTATGTCAGTGTTTATTTTGTCAGTTACCTGTACGACTAAATTTGTATTCCATTGTATCTTTCTCTGCTCTCCACCTGGTGAGTTTGAACATGCCATTCAGGAAAATGTTATCATTTTCTGTGTACACAAAACCAATCTCATCCCCAACTGTCAAACCTCCTCTATCGACAGAGACCTCCAACTATCAAACCTCCTCTATCAACAGAGACCTCCAACCATCAAACCTGCTCTATTGACAGACCTTCAACTTACAGACCTCCTCTATCAACAGACCTCCAACTATCAAACCTCCTCTATCGACAGAGACCTCCAACTATCAAACCTCCTCTATTGACAGAGTACTCCAACTATCAAACCTCCTCTATCGACAGAGATCTCCAACCATCAAACCTCCTCTATTGACAGACCTTCAACTAACAGACCTCCTCTATCAACAGACCTCCAACTATCAAACCAACTCTATTGATAGAGACATCCAACTATCAAACCTCCTCTATCGACAGAGATCTCCAACCATCAAACCTCCTCTATTGACAGACCTTCAACTAACAGACCTCCTCTATCAACAGACCTCCAACTATCAAACCTCCTCTATCGACAGAGACCTCCAACCATCAAACCTCCTCCATTGACAGAGACCTCTAACTATCAAACCTCCTCTATTGACAGAGACCTCCAACTATCAAACCTCCTCTATCAACAGACCTTCAACTAACAGATCTCCAACTATCAAACCTCCTCTATCGACAGAGACCTCCAACTATCAAACCTCCTCTATTGACAGAGTACTCCAACTATCAAACCTCCTCTATCGACAGAGACCTCCAACCATCAAACCTCCTCTATTGACAGAGACCTCCAACTATCAAACCTCCTCTATTGACAGAGACCTCCAACTATCAAACCTCTTCTATCGACAGAGACCTCCAACTATCAAACCTCCTCTATCGACAAAGACCTCCAACTATCAAACCTCCTCTACTGACAGACCTTCAACTAACAGACCTCCAACTATCAAACCTCCTCTATTGACAGAGACTTCTAACTATCAAACCTCCTCTATCGACAGAGACCTCCAACGATCAAACCTCCTCTATTGACAAAGACCTCCAACTATCAAACCTCCTCTACTGACAGACCTTCAACTAACAGACCTCCAACTATCAAACCTCCTCTATTGACAGAGACTTCCAACTATCAAACCTCCTCTATCGACAGAGACCTCCAACGATCAAACCTCCTCTATCAACAGACCTTCAACTAACAGACCTCCAACTATAAAACCTCATCTATCGACAGACCTTCAACTAACAGACCTCCGACTATAAAACCTCCTCTATCGACAGACCTTCAACTAACAGACCTCCGACTATAAAACCTCCTCTATCGACAGACCTTCAACTAACAGACCTCCGACTATAAAATGTCCTCTATCGACAGAGACCTCTGACTATCAAACCTCCTCTATTGACAGAGACCTCCAACTATCAAACCTCCTCTATCAACAGACCTTCAACTAACAGACCTCCAACTATCAAACCTCCTCTATCGACAGAGAACTCCAACTATCAAACCTCCTCTATTGACAGAGACCTCCAACTATCAAACCTCCTCTCGCGACAGTGACCTCCAACTATCAAACCTCCTCTATCGACAGAGAAATCCAACTATCAAATCTCCTCTATTGACAGAGACCTCCAACTATCAAAACCTCCTCTAGCGACAGAGACCTCCAACTATCAAACCTCCTCTATCGACAGAGACCTCCAACTATCAAACCTCCTCTGTTGACAGAGAACTCCAACTATCAAACCTCCTCTATTGACAGAGACCTCCAACTATAAAACCTCCTCTATCGACAGACCTTCAACTAACAGACCTCCGACTATAAAATCTCCTCTATCGACAGAGACGTCTGACTATCAAACCTCCTCTATTGACAGAGACCTCCAACTATCAAACCTCCTC
This sequence comes from Salmo trutta, assembly GCF_901001165.1. NCBI lineage: Eukaryota > Metazoa > Chordata > Actinopteri > Salmoniformes > Salmonidae > Salmo > Salmo trutta. The sequence continues at coordinate 481,697 of NW_021823509.1, read as the reverse complement.
TATCAACAGACCTTCAACTAACAGACCTCCAACTATCAAACCTCCTCTATCGACAGAGAACTCCAACTATCAAACCTCCTCTATTGACAGAGACCTCCAACTATCAAACCTCCTCTAGCGACAGAGACCTCCAACTATCAAACCTCCTCTATCGACAGAGACCTCCAACTATCAAACCTCCTCTATTGACAGAGAACTCCAACTATCAAACCTCCTCTATTGACAGAGACCTCCAACTATCAAGCCTCCTCTATTGACAGAGTTCTCCAACTATCAAACCTCCTCTATCAACAGACCTTCAACTAACAGATCTCCAACTATCAAACCTCCTCTATCGACAGAGACCTCCAACTATCAAACCTCCTCTATTGACAGAGTACTCCAACTGTCAAACCTCCTCTATCGACAGAGACCTCCAACCATCAAACCTCCTCTATTGACAGAGACCTCCAACTATCAAACCTCCTCTATTGACAGAGACCTCCAACTATCAAACCTCCTCTATCGACAGGGACGTCCAACCATCAAACCTCCTCTATTGACAAAGACCTCCAACTATCAAACCTCCTCTACTGACTGACCTTCAACTAACAGACCTCCAACTATCAAACCTCCTCTATCGACAGAGACCTCCAACTATCAAACCTCCTCTATCAACAGACCTTCAACTAACAGACCTCCGACTATAAAACCTCCTCTATCGACAGACCTTCAACTAACAGACCTCCGACTATAAAACCTCCTCTATCGACAGACCTTCAACTAACAGACCTCCGACTATAAAACCTCCTCTATCGACAGACCTTCAACTAACAGACCTCCGACTATAAAATCTCCTCTATCGACAGAGACCTCTGACTATCAAACCTCCTCTATTGACAGAGACCTCCAACTATCAAACCTCCTCTATCAACAGACCTTCAACTAACAGACCTCCAACTATCAAACCTCCTCTATCGACAGAGAACTCCAACTATCAAACCTCCTCTATTGACAGAGACCTCCAACTATCAAACCTCCACTAGCGACAGAGACCTCCAACTATCAAACCTCCTCTATCGACAGAGACCTCCAACTATCAAATCTCCTCTATTGACAGAGAACTCCAACTATCAAACCTCCTCTATTGACAGAGACCTCCAACTATCAAACCTCCTCTAGCGACAGAGACCTCCAACTATCAAACCTCCTCTATCGACAGAGACCTCCAACTATCAAACCTCCTCTATTGAAAGAGAACTCCAACTATCAAACCTCCTCTATTGACAAAGACCTCCAACTATAAAATCTCCTCTATCGACAGACCTTCAACTAACAGAGCTCCGACTATAAAATCTCCTCTATCGACAGAGACCTCTGACTATCAAACCTCCTCTATTGACAGAGACCTCCAACTATCAAACCTCCTCTATCAACAGACCTTCAACTAACAGACCTCCAACTATCAAACCTCCTCTATCGACAGAGAACTCCAACTATCAAACCTCCTCTATTGACAGAGACCTCCAACTATCAAACCTCCTCTATCGACAGAGACCTCCAACTATCAAACCTCCTCTATTGACAGAGAACTCCAACTATCAAACCTCCTCTATTGACAGAGACCTCCAACTATCAAACCTCCTCTATCAACAGACCTTCAACTAACAGACCTCCAACCATCAAACCTCCTCTATCGACAGAGACCTCCAACTATCAAACCTCCTCTATTGACAGAGACATCCAACTATCAAACCTCCTCTATCAATAGAGACCTCGAACTATCAAACCTCCTCTACTGACAAACCTTCAACTAACAGACCTCCTCTATCAACAGACCTCCAACTATCAAACCTCCTCTATCGACAGAGACCTCCAACCATCAAACCTCCTCCATTGACAGAGACCTCTAACTATCAAACCTCATCCATTGACAGAGATCTCCAACTATCAAACCTCCTCTATTGACAGAGTACTCCAAATATCAAACCTCCTCTATCGACAGAGACCTCCAACCGTCAAACCTCCTCTATTGACAGAGACCTCCAACTATCAAACCTCCTCTATTGACAGAGACCTCCAACTATCAAACCTCCTCTATCGACAGAGACCTCCAACTATCAAACCTCCTCTATTGACAGAGTACTCCAAATATCAAACCTCCTCTATCGACAGAGACCTCCAACCGTCAAACCTCCTCTATTGACAGAGACCTCCAACTATCAAACCTCCTCTATTGACAGAGACCTCCAACTATCAAACCTCCTCTATCGACAGAGACCTCCAACCATCAAACCTCCTCTATTGACAAAGACCTCCAACCATCAAACCTCCTCTATTGACAAAGACCTCCAACTATCAAACCTCCTCTACTGACAGACCTTCAACTAACAGACTTCCAACTATCAAATCTCCTCTATTGACAGAGACTTCCAACTATCAAACCTCCTCTATCGACAGAGACCTCCAACTATCAAACCTCCTCTATCAACAGACCTTCAACTAACAGACCTCCGACTTTAAAACCTCCTCTATCGACAGACCTTCAACTAACAGACCTCCGACTACAAAACCTCCTCTATCGACAGACCTTCAACTAACAGACCTCCGACTATAAAACCTCCTCTATCGACAGACCTTCAACTAACAGACCTCCGACTATAAAATCTCCTCTATCGACAGAGACCTCTGACTATCAAACCTCCTCTATTGACAGAGACCTCCAACTATCAAACCTCCTCTATCAACAGACCTTCAACTAACAGACCTCCAACTATCAAACCTCCTCTATCGACAATGAACTCCAACTATCAAACCTCCTCTATTGACAGAGACCTCCAACTATCAAACCTCCTCTAGCGACAGAGACCTCCAACTATCAAACCTCCTCTATCGACAGAGACCTCCAACTATCAAATCTCCTCTATTGACAGAGAACTCCAACTATCAAACCTCCTCTATTGACAGAGACCTCCAACTATCAAACCTCCTCTAGCGACAGAGACCTCCAACTATCAAACCTCCTCTATCGACAGAGACCTCCAACTATCAAACCTCCTCTATTGACAGAGAACTCCAACTATCAAACCTCCTCTATTGACAGAGACCTCCAACTATCAAGCCTCCTCTATTGACAGAGACCTCCAACTATCAAACCTCCTCTATCAACAGACCTTCAACTAACAGATCTCCAACTATCAAACCTCCTCTATCGACAGAGACCTCCAACTATCAAACCTCCTCTATTGACAGAGTACTCCAACTATCAAACCTCCTCTATCGACAGAGAACTCCAACTATCAAACCTCCTCTATTGACAGAGACCTCCAACTATCAAACCTCCTCTATTGACAGAGACCTCCAACTATCAAACCTCCTCTATCGACAGAGACCTCCAACCATCAAACCTCCTCTATTGACAAAGACCTCCAACTATCAAACCTCCTCTACTGACAGACCTTCAACTAACAGACCTCCAACTATCAAACCTCCTCTATCGACAGAGACCTCCAACTATCAAACCTCCTCTATCAACAGACCTTCAACTAACAGACATCCGACTATAAAACCTCCTCTATCGACAGACCTTCAACTAACAGACCTCCGACTATAAAACCTCCTCTATCGACAGACCTTCAACTAACAGACCTCCGACTATAAAACCTCCTCTATCGACAGACCTTCAACTAACAGACCTCCGACTATAAAATCTCCTCTATCGACAGAGACCTCTGAGTATCAAACCTCCTCTATTGACAGAGACCTCCAACTATCAAACCTCCTCTATCAACAGACCTTCAACTAACAGACCTCACACTATCAAACCTCCTCTATCAACAGAGAACTCCAACTATCAAACCTCCTCTATTGACAGAGACCTCCAACTATCAAACCTCCTCTAGCGACAGAGACCTCCAACTATCAAACCTCCTCTATTGACAGAGACCTCCAACTATCAAATCTCCTCTATTGACAGAGAACTCCAACTATCAAACCTCCTCTATTGACAGAGACCTCCAACTATTAAACCTCCTCTAGCGACAGAGACCTCCAACTATCAAACCTCCTCTATCGACAGAGACCTCCAACTATAAAATCTCCTCTATCGACAGACCTTCAACTAACAGACCTCCGACTATAAAATCTCCTCTATCGACAGAGACCTCTGACTATCAAACCTCCTCTATTGACAGAGACCTCCAACTATCAAACCTCCTCTATCAACAGACCTTCAACTAACAGACCTCCAACTATCAAACCTCCTCTATCGACAGAGAACTCCAACTATCAAACCTCCTCTATTGACAGAGACCTCCAACTATCAAACCTCCTCTAGCGACAGAGACCTCCAACTATCAAACCTCCTCTATCGACAGAGACCTCCAACTATCAAACCTCCTCTATTGACAGAGAACTCCAACTATCAAACCTCCTCTATTGACAGAGACCTCCAACTATCAACCTCCTCTATCAACAGACCTTCAACTAACAGACCTCCAACTATCAAACCTCCTCTATCGACAGAGAACTCCAAGTATCAAACCTCTAGCGACAGAGACCTCCAACTATCAAACCTCCTCTATCGACAGAGCACTCCAACTATCAAACCTCCTCTATTGACAGAGAACTCCAACTATCAAACCTCCTCTATTGACAGAGACCTCCAACTATCAAACCTCCTCTATCGACAGAGACCTCCAACTATCAAACCTCCTCTATTGACAGAGACCTCCAACTATCAAACCTCCTCTATTGACAGAGATTGCCAACTATCAAACCTCCTCTATCGACAGAGACCTCCAACTATCAAACCTCCTCTATTGACAGAGACCTCCAACTATCAAACCTTCTCTATCAACAGAGACCTCCAACTATAAACCTCCTCTATCAACAGAGAAAGGCCTGTCAATCAAACATATTGGGCTGAAATGAAAGGAGGGAAAAGGAAAAGAAGAGAAAAGTCTCTTATAGGATTTCTCCCTGACGTTTAACATTCTGTACCTTAAAGCTTTTCCATATCTCCACTCTCTCTTTAAGCCACCAATCTGTGCAACGTGTTCATGTGATTGACAGCAGACATCTGAACAATACAATAACAAAGGTACTATTTAGTTCCCCAGGAGCGCTGAGGATGGTTGGTATGTACGCATCCATGCTCATGTTTGTGAATGAAGAGATTCAGTGTCACCTGGCTCATCTCGTGTGTGTGTGTGTGTGTTTAACTATACAAGATTATACAATAATAGTTTTAGGGTTAGAAATTGTGTGTCTCCAGAAGGTTAGTTAAACACGACTGTGTGTGTGTGCATATCAAGTGGTCTCATTCCTAATGAATAGAAACAGGACCCTACCTTGACCAAAAACTGATCAGAGCTCTTTTCACATAAAGATAGAGATAATGCTGAAGTGATCCCACTGCGTAAGATATGACAGCTATTACTATGATAGATAGTCAATGTCTCAGTGATACCAGATCACACAGTCAATATGCACTCATCTGCTCCAAGCCTGCGTTCTTATATTACCCTTATTTATCAATTGTTTCTGTGTCAACTGTTGCTAGGTAGAATGTGTGTGTATATATATATATATATATATATGTATATATATATATATATATATATATATATATATACACATTTGAAGATATCGTATAAAGTATACTACTAGATATTTCAGCCCCGAAGATCATTTTTTTTAGCTTGGCCCCAACTGTAGATTTCTTTAAACCCTCACTAAGATAATGTCTGGTGGAAATTGTTGATGGGTGATGTCAACATGCTGGGTGTATAATCTAGATCAGGGCTCTCCAACCCTGTTCCTGGAGAGATACCCTCCTGTAGATTTCACTCCAACTCTGTTCCTGGAGAGATACCCTCCTGTAGGTTTCACTCCAACCCTGTTCTTGGAGAGATACCCTCCTGTAGGTTTCACTCCAACCCTGTTCCTGGAGAGATACCCTCCTGTAAGTTTCACTCCAACCCTGTTCTTGGAGAGATACCCTCCTGTAGGTTTCACTCCAACCCTGTTCCTGGAGAGATACCCTCCTGTAGGTTTCACTCCAACCCTGTTCCTGGAGAGATACCCTCCTGTAGGTTTCACTCCAACCCTGTTCCTGGAGAGATACCCTCCTGTAGGTTTCACCTCAACCCTGTTCTTGGAGAGATACCCTCCTGTAAGTTTCACTCCAACCCTGTTCCTGGAGAGAGACCCTCCTGTAGGTTTCACTCCAACCCTGTTCTTGGAGAGATACCCTCCTGTAAGTTTCACTCCAACCCTGTTCCTGGAGAGATACCCTCCTGTAGGTTTCACTCCAACCCTGTTCCTGGAGAGACACCCTCCTGTAGGTTTCACTCCAACCCTGTTCTTGGAGAGATACCCACCTGTAGGTTTCACTCCAACCCTGTTCCTGGAGAGATACCCTCCTGTAGGTTTCACCTCAACCCTGTTCTTGGAGAGATACCCTCCTGTAAGTTTCACTCCAACCCTGTTCCTGGAGAGAAACCCTCCTGTAGGTTTCACTCCAACCCTGTTCCTGGAGAGATACCCTCCTGTAGGTTTCACTCCAACCCTGTTCTTGGAGAGATACCCTCCTGTAGGTTTCACTCCAACCCTGTTCTTGGAGAGATACCCTCCTGTAAGTTTCACTCCAACCCTGTTCTTGGAGACATACCCTCCTGTAAGTTTCACTCCAACCCTGTTCCTGGAGAGAGACCCTCCTGTAGGTTTTCACTCCAACCCTGTTCTTGGAGAGATACCCTCCTGTAGGTTTCACTCCAACCCTGTTCCTGGAGAGAGACCCTCCTGTAGGTTTCACTCCAACCCTGTTCCTGGAGAGAGACCCTCCTGTAGGTTTCACTCCAACACTGTTCCTGGAGAGACACCCTCCTGTAGGTTTTCGAGGGAAAACCTACAGGAGGGTAGCTCTCCAACAACGGGGTTGGAGTGAAACCTACAGGAGGGTGTCTCTCCAGGAACAGTGTTGGAGTGAAACCTACAGGAGGGTCTCTCTCCAGGAACAGGGTTGGAGTGAAAACCTACAGGAGGGTGTCTCTCCAGGAACAGTGTTGGAGTGAAACCTACAGGAGGGTCTCTCTCCAGGAACAGGGTTGGAGAGCCCTGATCTAGATTATAGGCCTCCATTTGGAAGTGGTTGATTATTACTCAAACTAAAAACTTGAAGGATGATTCCACATCTGTTTGGAGCAGATAGAAGCCATCCCTCAAGCTGTCAAAGCCAACATTAAACACAAACGCATACAAGCACGCACACACAAGCACGCACACACAAGAATGCACATGCACACAAATACACACTCAAATGCGCACACACACACATAAATGGAAGTCCACGTACGTACACAAATACACACCCAACCCAGTCCCATACACACAGGAAATACCCACCCAACCCAGTCCCATACACACAGGAAATACACACCCAACCCAGTCCCATACACACAGGAAATACCCACCCAACCCAGTCCCATACACACAGGATATACACACCCAACCCAGTCCCATACACACAGGAAATACACACCCAACCCAGTCCCATACACACAGGAAATACACACCCAACCCAGTCCCATACACACAGGATATACACACCCAACCCAGTCCCATACACACAGGATATACACACCCAACCCAGTCCCATACACACAGGAAATACACACCCAACCCAGTCCCATACACACAGGAAATACACACCCAACCCAGTCCCATACACACAGGAAATACACACCCAACCCAGTCCCATACACACAGGAAATACACACCCAACCCAGTCCCCATACACACAGGAAATACACACCCAACCCAGTCCCATACACACAGGAAATACACACCCAACCCAGTCCCATACACACAGGAAATACACACCCAACCCAGTCCCATACACACAGGATATACACACCCAACCCAGTCCCATACACACAGGATATACACACCCAACCCAGTCCCATACACACAGGAAATACCCACCCAACCCCAGTCCCATACACACCGGAACATACACACCCAACCCAGTCCCATACACACAGGATATACACACCCAACCCAGTCCCATACACACAGGAAATACACACCCAACCCAGTCCCATACACACAGGAAATACACACCCAACCCAGTCCCATACACACAGGAAATACCCACCCAACCCAGTCCCATACACACAGGAAATACACACCCAACCCAGTCCCATACACACAGGAAATACCCACCCAACCCAGTCCCATACACACAGGATATACACACCCAACCCAGTCCCATACACACAGGAAATACACACCCAACCCAGTCCCATACACACAGGAAATACACACCCAACCCAGTCCCATACACACAGGATATACACCCCCACCCCAGTCCCATACACACAGGATATACACACCCAACCCAGTCCCATACACACAGGAAATACACACCCAACCCAGTCCCATACACACAGGAAATACACACCAACCCGTCCCATACACACGGAAATACACACCCACACCCAGTCCCATACACACAGGAACTAACACCCAACCCAGTCCCAATACCACCAGGAAATACAACACCCAACACCAGTCCCATACACCCCACCAAGGGAAATACACACCCAACCCATTCCCATACACACAGGAAATACACCACCCAACCCAGTCCCATACAAACAGGATATACCACCACCCACCCAGCCCATACACAAAGGATATAACCACCCAACCCAGGTCCCCATCACACAGGAAATACACACCCAACCCAGTCCCATACACCCACAGGAAATACCAACACCAACCCAAGTCCCATACCACACAGGAGATACACACCAACCTCAAGTCCCATACCACACAGGAAATACACACCCAAACCCAGTCCTCACACACAGGATATACACACACCCACCCAGTCCAACATCACACAAGGAAATACCCACCACCAAACCCAGTCCCATACCACACAGGAAATACAACACCCAACCCAGTCCCATACCACACAGGAAAGACACAAACCCAACCCCAGTCCCATACACACAGGAAATACACCACCCAACCCAGTCCCATACACACAGGAAATACACACCCAACCCAGTCCCATACACACAGGAATATACACACCCAACCCAGTCCAACACCAGGATATACACACCCACCAGTCCACACAGGAAATAAATGAGCAGAACTAGCAACCCCTCAGAATGGCCTGGTGTTATTCTATAGTCATGGGTGAAAGTTCACGCTTAGCTGTGCCCCCTGACTGCCTGCAATACAGAGAGATCATCAACCTGGCAGGCAGGCATGTATTCACGTGTTTACACACACACACACACACACACACTACACACTACATATGTATGTTGGTGACGGCAGGCTAAGTAAGGAAAAACAGGTTTGATAGCTCACCTTCGGTTACATGGTAAGCGGGCTGACGTACACACACACATGCATACACACACACAGAGAGAGAGAGAGACACACAGACACACACACACACACATGCATACACAGAGAGAGAGAGAAAGAGACACACAGACACACACACGCACATGCATACACACAGAGAGAGAGAGACACACACGCATACACAGAGAGAGAGAGGCATACACACAGAGAGAGAGAGACACACACGCATACACACAGAGAGAGACACACAGACACACACAAAAAAAGGAGCTGGCGTACGCATACATATACACACATACTTACTATGAAATAAACATGAGATGCTAGGGTTTCAGGCTAACCAGCAGTGATGAGGCTTGGCTGTATACTGTTCTGCTATGGCAGTGATGAGGCTTGGCTGTATACTGCTGTGCTATGGCAGTGATGAGGCTTGGCTGTATACTGTTCTGCTATGGCAGTGATGAGGCTTGGCTGTATACTGTTCTGCTATGGCAGTGATGAGGCTTGGCTGTATACTGTTCTGCTATGGCAGTGATGAGGCTTGGCTGTATAATATTCTGCTATGGCAGTGATGAGGTTTGGCTGTATAATATTCTGCTATAGCAGTGATGAGGCTTGGCTGTATAATATTCTGCTATGGCAGTGATGAGGCTTGGCTGTATAATATTCTGCTATGGCAGTGATGAGGCTTGGCTGTATAATATTCTGCTATGGCAGTGATGAGGTTTGGCTGTATAATATTCTGCTATGGCAGTGATGAGGCTTGGCTGTATAATATTCTGCTATAGCAGTGATGAGGCTTGGCTGTATAATATTCTGCTATGGCAGTGATGAGGCTTGGCTGTATAATATTCTGCTATGGCAGTGATGAGGTTTGGCTGTATAATATTCTGCTATAGCAGTGATGAGGCTTGGCTGTATAATATTCTGCTATGGCAGTGATGAGGCTTGGCTGTATAATATTCTGCTATGGCAGTGATGAGGCTTGGCTGTATAATATTCTGCTATGGCAGTGATGAGGTTTGGCTGTATAATATTCTGCTATGGCAGTGATGAGGCTTGGCTGTATAATATTCTGCTATAGCAGTGATGAGGCTTGGCTGTATAATATTCTGCTATGGCAGTGATGAGGCTTGGCTGTATAATATTCTGCTATGGCAGTGATGAGGTTTGGCTGTATAATATTCTGCTATGGCAGTGATAAGGCTTGGCTGTATAATGTTCTGCTATGGCAGTGATAAGGCTTGGCTGTATAATGTTCTGCTATGCCAGTGATGTGTGTGTGTTCGCGATTTCATTGTATTGCCAGAAGAGGATGAGAAATAGAGATTAAATGACTCATTTCAACGTCTAATTTTGATTGACATTTGGTTGAGTTGTCAACTAACGTGAATTCAGCGTAAAAATAAAATTCACCTTGTCATTGGATTTAGGTTAAAAGTTGTGTGGAAAGGGGGGGGGGGCGATACAAGAAGGGGGCGGAGGAGTGATTTAAAAAAGTGAGGGCAGGAAATTGAGAGAGAGGGTCCAGAGACTGTTTACCTGCCTTCTGCTGCTGTTGGGCTGGAAGGGACAGGGAAGAGAGGTCCATACAAAAGACCAGTAAAGTTCAGCTCATCTTTGCAGCATGGTGCTGGGAGACTGGCTGAGCTGGCTGAGGTCTAATGGAGGGAGGGGGAGAGAGAGATCTATTTCACTTTCTTTGGCAATGTAAACATATGTTTCCCATGCCAATAAAGCTCATTGAATTGAGAGAGAAAGACAGGGAGCGAGAGAGCGAGGGGTGAGGGATAGGGAAGCCTGGCTGAGCTTGCTGTGGTCTGAGGCCATCTCTCTCAGCCACTCAGACTAACACATGGTGTCTGTCACCAGCCGTCACCTCTCTCCTCTGTCCCCCAGCTCAGAGCGCGGCCAGCAGCAGCAGTGTGTGTGTCTCCCTCCAATTGAGTGTGTGATTACTAAAGAGCTTCTTACCACTCAATATATTAAGGTAGGAGTTAGCAGAGGAGGAAGAGGCAGGGAGAGGAGGAAGACATGAGGGAAGGAAGAGGAGGATTGAAAGTGACAGAGATAGGATAAATGGAGAGAGGAGGAGGAGAGAGGAGGGGGAGAGGATCTGAAAGCTGGAAAGCTGAAGCAGAACTGTTGTGTCCACTACTGATAACCAGAGAAAGCATCAGAGATCCTGTTCCACCCCCCAACCCAGGGCTCAGTGATTTTATTTGTCAACCTTTAATCGTGGGAGGAGCCTTTGGAACTTGACAAGTCTATCATCACCATGCACAAGTGTCTGTCTCTCCATCCCTCTCTGCCTCCCTCTCTGCCTCCCCCTCTCTCTCCCTAGACTTTGCCTATGGTCAAACATGACCTACATACTCTCACACAGACACACATTTTTCTGACCAGTCCAATAGGATTTTCCAGAACTGTGTAGAGATGCCAGTCATCCATTATGCAGAGGCCGGGTGTTGGCAGGACTGTTACTGATTGAGACTGGATCAAAGGAGAGCATTATGAATGTGTAAAATAAACTGTACCACTGTTTGAATCTCTCTCTCTGTCTCTCAGGTATACCATCTGTATTCTGAGTTGGCCCTCACCCCTCTCTTCCTCCCTATATTGCCAAATATCCTCTCCTCCTCTTTACCCCTCTGCCTCCTTATTATCCTAATGTACCACCTAGTCCTCTCCTCCTCTTTCCCCTCTGCCCCCCTTATTATCCTAATGTACCACCTAGTCCTCTCCTCCTCTTTCTCCCTCTGCCCCCCTTATTATCCTAATGTACCACCTAGTCCTCTCCTCCTCTTTACCCTCTGCCTCCTTATTATCCTAATGTACCACCTAGTCCTCTCCTCCTCTTTCCCCCTCTGCTCCCCTTATTATCCTAATGTACCACCTAGTCCTCTCCTCCTCCTCCCCCCTCTGCCTCCTTATTATCCTAATGTACCACCTAGTCCTCTCCTCCTCTTTCCCCCTCTGCCTCCTTATTATCCTAATGTACCACCTAGTCCTCTCCTCCTCTTTCCCCTCTGGCCCCCTCTATTGTCCTAATGTACCACCTAGTCCTCTCCTCCTCTTTCCCCTCTGCCTCCTTATTATCCTAATGTACCACCTAGTCCTCTCCTCCTCCTCCCCCTCTGCCCCTCTCTATTATCCTAATGTACCACCTAGTCCTCTCCTCCTCTTTACCCCTCTGCCTCCTTATTATCCTAATGTACCACCTAGTCCTCTCCTCCTCTTTCCCCCCTGCTCCCTTATTATCCTAATGTACCACCTAGTCCTCTCCTCCTCTTCCCCCTCTGGCCCCCTCTATTATCCTAATGTACCACCTAGTCCTCTCGTCCTCTTTACCCCTCTGCCTCCTTATTATCCTAATGTACCACCTAGTCCTCTCCTCCTCTTCCCCCTCTGCCCCCCTTATTATCCTAATGTACCACCTAGTCCTCTCCTCCTCTTTCCCCCTCTGCCTCCTTATTATCCTAATGTACCACCTAGTCCTCTCCTCCTCTTTCCCCCCTCTGCCCCCTTATTATCCTAATGTACCACCTGTCCTCTCCTCTCTCTTTCCCCCTCTGCCCCCTTATATCCTAATGTACCACCTAGTCCTCTCCTCCCCTTTCCCCCTCTGCCCCCCCTTATTATCCTAATGTACCACCTAGTCCTCTCCTCCTCTTCCCCCTCTGCTCCCCTTATTATCCTAATGTACCACCTAGTCCTCTCCTCCTCTTCCCCCCTCTGCCCCCCTTATTATCCTAATGTACCACCTAGTCCTTTCCTCCTCTTCCCCCTCTGGCCCCCTCTATTATCCTAATGTACCACCTAGTCCTCTCCTCCCCTTCCCCCCTCTCCCCCCCTTATTATCCTAATGTACCACCTAGTCCTCTCCTCCTCTTTCCCCCTCTGCCTCCTTATTATCCTAATGTACCACCTAGTCCTCTCCTCCCCTTTCACCCTCTGCCCCCCTTATTATCCTAATGTACCACCTAGTCCTCTCCTCCTCTTCCCCCTCTGCCTCCTTATTATCCTAATGTACCACCTAGTCCTCTCCTCCCTTCCCCCCTCTGCCCCCCTTATTATCCTAATGTACCACCTAGTCCTCTCCTCCTCTTTACCCCTCTGCCTCCTTATTATCCTAATGTACCACCTAGTCCTCTCCTCCTCTTTCCCCATCTGCTTCCCTTATTATCCTAATGTACCACCTTGTCCTCTCCTCCTCTTCCCCCTCTGCTCCACTTATTATCCTAATGTACCACCTAGTCCTCTCCTCCTCTTTACCCCTCTGGCCCCCTTATTATCCTAATGTACCACCTAGTCCTCTCCTCCTCTTTCCCCCTCTGCCTCCTTATTATCCTAATGTACCACCTAGTCCTCTCCTCCTCTTCCCCCTCTGGCCCCTCTATTATCCTAATGTACCACCTAGTCCTCTCCTCCTCTTTACCCCTCTGCCTCCTTACTATCCTAATGTACCACCTAGTCCTCTCCTCCTCTTCCCCCTCTGCTCCCCTTAAAATACCTTAATGTACCACCTAGTCCTCTCCTCCTCTTTCCCCCTCTGGCCCCCTCTATTATCCTAATGTACCACCTAGTCCTCTCCTCCTCTTTACCCCTCTGCCTCCTTATTATCCTAATGTACCACTAGTCCTCTCCTCCTCTTTACCCCTCTGCCTCCTTATTATCCTAATGTACCACCTAGTCCTCTCCTCCTCTTTACCCCTCTGCCTCCTTATTATCCTAATGTACCACCTAGTCCTCTCCTCCTCTTTCCCCCTCTGCCTCCTTATTATCCTAATGTACCACCTAGTCCTCTCGTCCTCTTTACCCTCTGCCTCCTTATTATCCTAATGTACCACCTAGTCCTCTCCTCCTCTTTACCCCTCTGCCCCCCCTTTATCCTAATGTACCACCTAGTCCTCTCTCCTCTTCCCCCTCTGGCCCCTCTATTATCCTAATGTACCACCTAGTCCTCTCCTCCTCTTTACCCCTCTGCCTCCTTATTATCCTAATGTACCACCTAGTCCTCTCCTCCTCTTCCCCCTCTGCCCCCCTTATTATCCTAATGTACCACCTAGTCCTCTCCTCCTCTTTACCCCCTGCCTCCTTATTATCCTAATGTACCACTAGTCCTCTCGTCCTCTTTACCCCTCTGCCTCCTTATTATCCTAATGTACCACTAGTCCTCTCCTCCTCTTACTCTTTACCCCTCTGCCTCCTTATTATCCTAATGTACCACCTAGTCCTCTCCTCCTCTTTCCCCCCTGCCTCCTTATTATCCTAATGTACCACCTAGTCCTCTCCTCCTCTTCCCCCTCTGGCCCCCTCTATTATCCTAATGTACCACCTAGTCCTCTCCTCCTCTTTACCCCTCTGCCTCCTTATTATCCTAATGTACCACCTAGTCCTCTCCTCCTCTTCCCCTCTGCCCCCCTTATTATCCTAATGTACCACCTAGTCCTCTCCTCCTCTTTACCCCTCTGCCTCCTTATTATCCTAATGTACCACCTAGTCCTCTCGTCCTCTTTACCCCTCTGCCTCCTTATTATCCTAATGTACCACCTAGTCCTCTCCTCCTCTTTACCCCTCTGCCTCCTTATTATCCTAATGTACCACCTAGTCCTCTCGTCCTCTTTACCCCTCTGCCTCCTTATTATCCTAATGTACCACCTAGTCCTCTCCTCCTCTTTACC
>NW_021823509.1:434330-466144 GCF_901001165.1 Salmo trutta | reverse complement strand
ATTCCACCTTAGATGAAACATACCACCTAAGATTAAACATATCACTAGATTAAACATATCACTTTAGATTAAACATACCACCTAAGATGAAACATACCACCTAAGATTAAACATGCCACCTTAGATGAAACATGCCACCTTAGATGAAACATGCCACCTTAGATGAAACATGCCACCTTAGATGAAACATATCACTTTAGATGAAACATGCCACCTTCGATGAAACATTCCACCTTCGATGAAACATTCCACCTTAGATGAAACATGCCACCTTTGATGAAACATGCCACCTTCGATGAAACCTGCCACCTTTGATGAAACATGCCACCTTAGATGAAACATACCACTTTAGATGAAACATACCACTTTAGATGAAACATACACTACTTTAGATGAAACATACCACCTAAGATGAAACATACCACCTAAGATGAAACATACCACCTAAGATGAAACATACCACTTTAGGTGAAACATACCACCTAAGATGAAACATACCACTAGATGAATCATATCACTAGATGAAACATATCACTAGATTAAACATATCACCTAAGATGAAACATACCACCTAAGATGAAACATACCACCTAAGATGAAACATACCACTTTAGATGAAACATACCACTTTAGGTGAAACATACCACCTAAGATGAAACATATCACTAGATTAAACATGCCACCTTAGATGAAACATGCCACCTTCGATGAAACATGCCACCTTCGAAGAAACATGCCACCTTAGATGAAACATGCCACCTTAGATGAAACATCACTTTAGATGAAACATGCCACCTTCGATGAAACCTGCCACCTTCGATGAAACATGCCACCTTAGATGAAACATGCCACCTTAGATGAAACATGCCACCTTAGATGAAACATGCCACCTTAGATGAAACATGCCACCTTAGAAGAAACATGCCACCTTAGATGAAACTCACCACCTTCGATGAAACATGCCACCTTAGATGAAACATACCACCTTCGATGAAACATGCCACTGGTAAGTTTGAAGGGAACGAAGGACAAATATTATTCTGCATAATATCTGCAGGAGGATAATGTGAGTTATATTTTAATTCAAAACGAAATCCTCTTCTCAGAAAGAGGCTAATAAAAAAAAAAATTCACACACACACACACACACACACAGAGAGAGAAACACACACACACGTGCCTCGCTGAAAATAATTATATAAATATCTCACATTTTAAAAGGCGTCCACTAATCAACCTTGAATAAGAGATTCAATTTAATCACAGAAGCACCATGGTACTCTCACCACTAATTCCATGACACTCGTTCACACCTTCACACACTTACCGCCGGCCACCATTTGCACATCTACATGGCAGGCAGCCCTAACTGGATAATGGCTGTTACCTGGGGCTGCTCATATATTACTGTCATATTATGGTTTAACACACACACTCACTCACACACCACACACACACACACACATCGCTACCCATACATGTGTTATGAGAGGGTAACAGGGAAGAAGGAAGCTCAGCTCAAGCGTTAAATTCCTATTTATTGCTTTGCTCCTTACTAGCTGTAAAAAGTGGGCGTGTGTGTTCCCGTCTGCGAATATGTGGGTAAGTGTAGGAGGGAACTTTCTTACATCTTTCTAATTAACAGGAGGCTTTCCTTCAAGGGTGAGCGGTTTGTATAGAACTCAGCTGCCTCCCAAATGGCATCCTATCTCCTATGTCATGCACTCCTTTTGATAGGGCTCTGGTCAAAAGTAGTGCACGACAGTGCCTTCAGATTTCGTTGTGTTACAGCATGAATAAAAAAAATGTAATTCTCACCCATCTACACACAATACCCCATAATGACAAAGTGAAAACATGTTTTCAGAAAGTTTTACACCATTTATTGAAAATTAAATATATAATTTACATAAGTATTCACACCTTGAGTCAATAGATGTTGCAATCAACTTTGGCAGCAATTACAGCTGTGAGTCTCAAAGGAACATTCAATGTCATCTTGGTAAGCGACCTGAGTGTATATTTGACCTTGTGTTTTAGGTTATTGTCCTGCTGAAAGGTGGATTTGTCACCCAGTGTCTCTTGGAAAGCAGACTGAACCAGGTTTTTCCTCCAGGATTTGCCCTAGCTCTATTTCGTTTCTTTGTATCCTAAAAACTCCCTGGTCCTTGCCTATGACAAGCATACCGATAACATGATGCAGCCACCACCATGCTTGAAAAAATGAAGAGTGGTTCTCAGTGATGTTGTATTTGCCAAGACAGAAGTTAATTCTTTGCTACATTCTTCAAAGTTTTACTTTAGTTCCGTATTTAAGAATGCGTGTTTTGGGATATTTTTTATTCTGTACAGGCTTCCTTCTTTTCACTCTGTCATTTAGGTTAGTATTGTGGAGTAACTACAATGTTGTTGATCCATTCTCAGTTTTCTCCTGTCACAGCCATTAAACTCTGTAACTGTTTTAAAGTTACCATTGGCCTCATGGTGAAATCCCCCTGAGCGGTTTACTTTCCTCTCTGTGCAATACTATGGGGGTATTCTGTAGGCCAGTGACAATTTACATTAAATTTAAATTCAGGCTGTAACACAACAAACTGTGGAAAAGTCAAGCAGTGTAAATGCTTTCTGAAAGCGCTATAATAACTGGTATAATAACTGGGTGCCATTTGGGACGCATCTAGAAACTGATGGAATTAAGAGAGGGGTGTGGTTATTATCCCCCACTAAATGATGCTACATTTAGAGTCGTGTCATAGATCAGGTCCTGGTAAATGATGCTCCCCCTCCCACTGGCTGACAGGTGGAATATATGGGCTTGTTCTAGGCCTTGTTAAGCACTGTATGGGTTGACTTTTCACAACACAACATTTATTGACACACCCACAAGCACACACACAGGCAGACCACGCAGGAAGGCACACAAGCACAACACCCACACACACACACACACACAAAGCTGCTATAGACTACCAAGTGCCTTGACAGTTCCGTTTCTGGATAACATGAAAATGCTTGATAATGTATGTGATATCAACAGAGAGGTATATGTTCTGGATTATTTCAATATTGACTGGCTTTCATCAAGCTGCCCACTCAAGAAAAAGCTTCACCACTGTAACCAGTGCCTACAACCTGGTTCAGGTTATCAGTCAACCTACCAGGGTTGTTACAATAGCACAGGAATGAAATCATCAACATGCATTAATCACACCTTTACTAATGCTGTAGAAAATTTGCTTGAAAGCAGTATCCAAATCCATCGGATGTAGTGATCACAATTATAATAGCCATATCTAGGAAAACCAAAGTTCCAAAGGCTGGGCCTAATATAGTGTATTAAAACGTCATACAAGAAGTTTGCAGTGAGTCCTATGTTGTTGATGTAAAGAATATTTGTTGGTCTGTGGTGTTGTAATGAGGAGCAACTAGACGCAGCACTTCACACATTTAGGAAATTGCTTATTCCAGTTGCTAATAAGCAGCACCCATTAAGAAAAATGACTGTATAATAACTGTTAAAACCCTGTGGACTGATGTATGGTTGAGAAGGACGAGGCAAAAATGAATGGCAAATTAGTCTGTCTGCACAAGCGATTGGCAAAAACACTGCAAATTGAGAAATCATGTTACTAAAACTGAATAAAAATAAACTATACTATGAAACAAAGATAAATGATATAAAGAATGATAGTAAAAAGCTTTGCCGCCACCTTAAATTACATTTTGGGCAAAAATGGCAAACTCCACTCATTCATTGAATCAGATTGCTCATTCAAACACAAAACCCACTGATATTGCAAGATTAGCAAACGTATGTATGATATGCCAGTAACAAACACTGACATTACACATCCAAGAATAACAAACTGATCAAATTATGAAAGACAAGCATTGTAATTTTGAATTCCGTAAAGTGAGTGTGGAAGAAGTGAAAAATGATTGTTGTCTATCAACGATGACAAGCCACCAGGGTCTGACAACTTGTGATGGAAGATTACTGAGGATAATAGCGGATGATATTGCCACTCCTATTTGCCACATCTTCAATCTAAGGCTAGTAGAAAGTGTGCTCTCAGGCCTGGAGGGAAGCTAAAGTCATTACGCTACCCAAGAATAGTAAAGCCCCCATTTAACTGGCTCAAATCGCCCACCAATCAGCCTGTTACCAACCTTAGTAAACTTCTGGAAAAATGGCTTTTTGACCAGATACAATGCTATTTACTGTAAACCAAATTGACAACAGACTTTCAGCATTACTGATTATTGGCTGAGAGAAATTGCTGATAAAAACTGTTACTTTAATGACATAATCGATCATATTCTGCTGATGGAAAAAACATATGTGTATGGCTTTACACCCCCTGTCTACCTGTCTAACAGAACACAGAGGGTGTCTTTAATGGAAGCCTCTCCAACATAATCCAGGTAGAATCAGGAATTCAAGCTGTCTAGGCCCCTTACTTTTTTCAACCTTTACTAAGGACATGCCACTGGCCCTGAGTAAAGCCAGTGTGTTATGTATGTGGATGAATCAACACTATACATGTCAGCTACTACAGAGAGTCAAATCACTGCAACACTTAATGAAGAGCTGCAGTTAGTTTCAGAGTGGGTGGCAGGGAATAAGTTAGTCCTAAATATTTTAAAAAACTAAAAGCTTTGTATTTGGGACAAATCACTCACTAAACTATAAAACCTCAACTAAATCATGTAATACATCATGTAGAAGTGGAGGTGACTAAACTTCTTGGAGTAACCCTGGATTGTAAACTGTCAAGGTAAAACATGTTCATACTACAGTAGCTAAGATGGGTAGAAGTCTGTCCATAATAAAAGCGCTGCTCTGCCTTCTTAACAGCACTATCAACAAGGCAGGTCCTACAGACTCTAGTTTTGTCGCACCTGGACTTCTGTTAAGTTGTGTGGTCAGGTGCCACAAAGAGGGACCTGGGAATATTACAATTGTCTCAGAACAGAGCAGCACGGCTGGCCCTTAAAAGTACACGGAGAACTAACATTAATCATATGCATGTCAGTCTCTCATGGCTCAAAGTGGAGGAGAGATTGACTTCATCACTACTTGTTTTGTAAGAAGTGTTGACGGTGCTGAACGTACCGAGGTGTCTGTATAAACTTACACAGGGACATTGTATTGTAGAGATGGGAACACAACTTAATGTGCTGTGAAAAGTGTTATGAAATGTAATGTCATGTATATTTTAAATTGCATATAACTGCCTTAATGTTGCTGGACCCCAGAAGAGTAGCTTAGCTAAGCAGGAACTAATGGGGATCCTTAATGTTGCTGGACCCCAGAAGAGTAGCTTAGCTTAGCAGGAACTAATGGGGATCCTTAATGTTGCTGGACCCCAGAAGAGTAGCTGCTGCCTTGGCAGGAACTAATGGGGATCATTAATGTTGCTGGACCCCAGAAGAGTAGCTTAGCTAAGCAGGAACTAATGGGGATCCTTAATGTTGCTGGACCCCAGAATAGTAGCTGCTGCCATGGCAGGAACTAATGGGGATCCTTCATGTTGCTGGACCCCAGAAGAGTAGCTTAGCTAAGCAGGAACTAATGGGGATCCTTCATGTTGCTGGACCCCAGAAGAGTAGCTGCTGCCTTGGTAGGAACTAATGGGGATCCTTCATGTTGCTGGACCCCAGAAGAGTAGCTGCTGCCTTGGCAGGAACTAATGGTGATCATTAATAAATGAAAACAAGCACTCACAGGAACCCAGTGTTGAAGTGATTTACTATAGCTAATCTGTAGGAAGGCTTTGTGCCCCCTGAACCACCATAAGATACAGTACCTGCATAGACAGGGCTATGGTAAAACCTACGTAGACAGGGCTATGGTAAAACCTACATAGACAGGGCTATGGTAAAACCTGCATAGACAGGGCTATGGTAAAACCTACATAGACAGGGCTATGGTAAAACCTGCATAGACAGGGCTATGGTAAAACCTGCATAGACAGGGCTATGGTAAAACCTACATAGACAGGGCTATGGTAAAACCTACATAGACAGGGCTATGGTAAATACCTACATAGACAGTGGCTATGGTAAATCCTACATAGACAGGGCTATGGTAAAACCTACATAGACAGGGCTATGGTAAAACCTACATAGACAGGGCTATGGTAAAACCTACATAGACAGGGCTATGGTAAAACCTACATAGACAGGGCTATGGTAAAACCTACATAGACAGGGCTATGGTAAAACCTACATAGACAGGGCTATGTAAACCTGAGTAGACAGGGCTATGGTAAAACCTACGTAGACAGGGCTATGGTAAAACCCAACATAGACAGGGCTATGGTAAAACCTACAAGACAGGGCTATGGTAAAACCTACATAGACAGGGCTATGGTAAAACCTAACATAGGACAGGGCTATGGTTAAAACCTACATAGACAGGGCTATGGTAAAACCTACATAGACAGGGCTATGGTAAAACCTACATAGACAGGGCTATGGTAAAACCTACATAGACAGGGCTATGGTAAAACCTACATCGACAGGGCTATGGTAAACCTACATAGACAGGGCTATGGTAAAACCTACATAGACAGGGCTATGGTAAAACCTACATAGGACAAGGGCTATGGTAAAACCTACATAGACAGGGCTATGGTAAAACCTACATAGACAGGGCTATGGTAAAACCTACATAGACAGGGCTATGGTAAAACCTGCATAGACAGGGATATGGTAAAACCTACGTAGACAGGGCTATGGTAAAACCAACGTAGACAGGGCTATGGTAAAACCTGCATAGACAGGGCTATGGTAAAACCTACATAGGACAGGGCTATGGTAAAACCTACATAGACAGGGCTATGTAAACCAACATAGACAGGGCTATGGTAAAACCTACATAGACAGGGCTATGGTAAAACTACATAGACAGGGCTATGGTAAAACCTGCGTAGACAGGGCTATGGTAAAACCTACGTAGACAGGGCTATGGTAAAACCAACATAGACAGGCTATGGTAAAACCTGCATAGACAGGGCTATGGTAAAACCTACATAGACAGGGCTATGGTAAAACCTGCATAGACAGGGCTATGGTAAAACCTACATAGACAGGGCTATGGTAAAACCTACATAGACAGGGCTATGGTAAAACCAACATAGACAGGGCTATGGTAAAACCTACATAGAGCAGGGCTATGGTAAAACCTGCATAGACAGGGCTATGGTAAAACCTACATAGACAGGGCTATGGTAAAACCTACATAGACAGGGCTATGGTAAAACCTACATAGACAGGGCTATGGTAAAACCTACATAGACAGGGCTATGGTAAAACCTACATAGACAGGGCTATGGTAAAACCTACATAGACAGGGCTATGGTAAAACCTACATAGACAGGGCTATGGTAAAACCTACATAGACAGGGCTATGGTAAAACCTACATAGACAGGGCTATGGTAAAACCTACATAGACAGGGCTATGGTAAAACCTACGTAGACAGGGCTATGGACAGGGCTATGGTAAAACCTACGTAGACAGGGCTATGGTAAAACCCTACGTAGACAGGGCTATGGTAAAACCTACATAGACAGGGCTATGGTAAAACCTACATAGACAGGGCTATGGTAAAACCTACGTAGACAGGGCTATGGTAAAACCTACGTAGACAGGGCTATGGTAAACCTACATAGACAGGGCTATGGTAAAACCTACGTAGACAGAGCTATGGTAAAACCTACATAGACAGGGCTATGGTAAAACCTACATAGACAGAGCTATGGTAAAACCTACATAGACAGGGCTATGGTAAAACCTACATAGACAGGGCTATGGTAAACCTACATAGACAGGGCTATGGTAAAACCTACATAGGACAGGGCTATGGTAAAACCTACATAGACAGGGCTATGGTAAAACCTACATAGACAGGGCTATGGTAAAACCTACGTAGACAGGGCTATGGTAAAACCTACATAGACAGGGCTATGGTAAAACCTACATAGACAGAGCTATGGTAAAACCTACATAGACAGGGCTATGGTAAAACCTACATAGACAGGGCTATGGTAAAACCTACATAGACAGAGCTATGGTAAAACCTACATAGACAGGGCTATGGTAAAACCTACGTAGACAGGGCTATGGTAAAACCTACATAGACAGAGCTATGGTAAAACCTACATAGACAGGGCTATGGTAAAACCTACATAGACAGAGCTATGGTAAAACCTACATAGACAGAGCTATGGTAAAACCTACATAGACAGGGCTATGGTAAAACCTACGTAGACAGGGCTATGGTAAAACCTACATAGACAGAGCTATGGTAAAACCTACATAGACAGGGCTATGGTAAAACCTACATAGACAGGGCTATGGTAAAACCTACATAGACAGGGCTATGGTAAAACCAACATAGACAGGGCTATGGTAAAACCTACATAGACAGAGCTATGGTAAAACCTACATAGACAGAGCTATGGTAAATCAAGACCTTTATCTTTTCCCTTCCTCTCTTTCTTCCTCCAGCCTTTCATCCCTCACTTCTTCTCCCTTCATTTCTCTTTCATGTCACTTCCCCTTTTAAAATGTTTATCCGCTTACTATGAACGCTACTCCATCTCCCCCATATTCCCCTTAACCGTTCTCTCTTTCACTCTCCCTCCTGACTTTCTCTCTCTCTCTCTCTCTCTCTCTCTCTCTCTCTCCCTCTCTCTCTCTCTCTCTCTCTCTCTCTCTCAATTCAATGCAAGGGGCTTTATTGGCATGGGAAATGTGTTAACATTGCCAAAGCAAGTTAAGTAGATAATATACAAAAGTGAAATAAACTATCAAAATTAACAGTAAACATTACACTCACATAAGTTCCAAAAGAATAAAGACATTTCAAATGTCATATTATGTATATATACAGTGTTGTAACGATGTACATATGGTTAAATTACAAAAGGGAAAATAAATAAGCATAAATTTGGGTTGTATTTACAATGGTGTTTGTTCTTCACTGGTTTCCCTTTTCTTGTGGCAACAGGTCACACATCTTGCTGCTGTGAGGGCACACTGTGGTATTTCACTCAGTAGATATGGGAGTTTATCAAAATTGGGTTTGTTTTCTAATTCTTTGTGGGTCTGTGTAATCTGAGGGAAATATGTGTCTCTAATATGGTCATACATTTGGCAGGAGGTTAGGAAGTGCAGCTCAGTTTCCACCTCATTTTGTGGGCAGTGTTCACATAGCCTGTCTTCTCTTGAAAGCCAGGTCTGCCTACGGCGGCCTTTCTCAATAGCAAGGCTATGCTCACTGAGTCTGTACATAGTCAAAGCTTTCCTTAAGTTTGTGTCAGTCACAGTGGTCAGGTATTCTGCCACTGTGTACTCTCTGTTTAGGGCCAAATAGCATCAAATCAAATCAAATTTTATTTGTCACATACACATGGTTAGCAGATGTTAATGCGAGTGTAGCGAAATGCTTGTGCTTTTAGTTCCGACAATGCAGTAATATCAAACAAGTAATCTAACCTAACTATTTCACAACAATTACCTTATACACACAAGTGTAAAGGAATGAATAAGAATATGTACATAAAAAAATATATGAATGAGTGATGGTATAGAACGGCATAGGCAAGATGCAGTAGATGGTATAGAGTACAGTATATACATATGAGATGAGTAATGTAGGATATGAATATATTATATAAAGTGGCATTGTTTAAAGTGGCTAGTGATACATTACATCAAGATGGCAAGATGCAGTAGATGGTATAGAGTACAGTATATACATATGAGATGAGTAATGTAGGATATGAAAATATTATATAAAGTGGCATTGTTTAAAGTGGCTAGTGATACATTTATTACATCAATTTTTCCATTAGAAAGCGGCTGGAGTTGAGTCAGTATGTTGGCAGCAGCCACTCAATGTTAGTGATGGCTGTTTAACAGTCTGATGGCCTTGAGATAGAAGCTGTTTTTCAGTCTCTCGGTCCCTGCTTTGATGCACCTGTACTGACCTCGCCTTCTGGATGATTGCGGGGTGAACAGGCAGTGGCTCGTGTGGTTGTTCTCCTCGATGATCTTTTTGGCCTTCCTGTGACATCGGGTGGTGTAGGTGTCCTGGAGGGCAGCTAGTTTGCCCCCGGTGATGCGTTGTGCAGACCTCACTACCCTCTGGAGATCCTTACGGTTGTGGGCAGAGCAGTTGCCGTACCAGGCAGTGACACAGTGATACAGCCCGACAGGATGCTCTCGATTGTGCATCTGTAAAAGTTTGTGAGTGTTTTTGGTGACAAGCCGAATTGTTTCAGCCTCCTGAGGTTGCTGTTGCGCCTTCTTCACCACGCTGACTGTGTGGGTGGACCATTTCAGATTGTCCGTGATGTGTACGTCAAGGAACTTAAAACTTTCCACCTTCTCCACTACTGTCCCGTCGATGTGGATAGAGGGATGCTCCCTCTGCTGTTTCCTGAAGTCCACGATCATCTCCTTTTTTTTGTTGACGTTGAGTGTGAGGTTATTTTCCTGACACCACACTCCGAGGGCCCTCACCTCCTCCCTGTAGGCCGTTTCGTCGTTGTTGATAATCAAGCCTACCACTGTAGTGTCGTCAGCAAACTTGATGATTGAGTTGGAGGCGTGCATGGCCATGCAGTCGTGGGTGAACAGGGAGTACAGGAGAGGGCTGAGAACGCACCCTTGTGGGGCCCTAGTGTTGAGGATAAGCGGGGTGGAGATGTTGTTACCTACCCTCACCACCTGGGGGAGGCCCGTCAGGAAGTCCAGGACCCAGTTGCACAGGGCGCGGTCGAGACCCAGGGTCTCGAGCTTGATGACGAATTTGGAGGGTACTATGGTGTTAAATGCTGAGCATTCTAGTTTTCTAAATTTTTTGGTTAATTCTTTCCAATGTGTCAAGTAATTATCTTTTTGTTTTCTCATGATTTGGTTGGGTCTAACTGTGCTGCTGTCCTGGGGCTCTGTGGGGTGTGTTTCAAATCAAATTCAAATCAAATCAATTGTATTTATATAGCCCTTCGTACATCAGCTGAAATCTCAAAGTGCTTTACAGAAACCCAGCCTAAAACCCCAAACAGCAAGCAATGCATGTGAAAGAAGCACGGTGGCTAGGAAAAACTCCCTAGGAAAAACTCCCTAGAAAGGCCAAAAACCTAGGAAGAAACCTATAGAGGAACCAGGCTATAAGGGGTGGCCAGTCCTCTTCTGGCTGTGCCGGGTGGATATTATAACAGAACATGGTCAAGATGTTAAAATGTTCATAAATGACCAGCATGGTCAAATAATAATAATCATAGTAGTTGTCGAGGGTGCAACAAGCACGTCCGGTGAACAGGTCAGGGTTCCATAGCCGCAGGCAGAACAGTTGAAACTGGAGCAGCAGCATGGCCAGGTGGACTGGGGACAGCAAGGAGTCATCATGCCAGGTAGTCCTGAGGCATGGTCCTAGGGCTCAGGTCCTCCGAGAGAAAGAAAGAAAGAGAGAAAGAGAGAATTAGAGAGAGCATATTTAAATTCACACAGGACACCGGATAAGACAGGAGAAATACTCCAGATGTAACAGACTGACCCTAGCCCCCCGACACATAAACTACTGCAGCATAAATACTGGAGGCTGAGACAGGAGGGATCAGAAGACACTGTGGCCCCACCCGATGATACCCCCGGATAGGGCCAAACAGGCAGGATATAACCCCACCCACTTTGCCAAAGCACAGCCCCCACACCACTAGAGGGATGTCTACAACCACCAACTTACCGTCCTAAGACAAGGCCGAGTATAGCCCACAAAGATCTCCGCCATGGCACAACCTAAGTGTTTGTGAACAGAGCCCTAGGACTAGCTTGCTTAGGGGACTCTTCTCTAGTTCATCTCTCTGTAGGTGATGGCTTTGTTATGGAAGGTTTGGGAATCGCTTCCTTTTAGGTTGTTGTAGAATTTAACGTCTCTTTTCTGGATTTTGATAATTAGTGGGTATCGGCCTAATTCTGCTCTGCATGCATTATTTGGTGTTTTACATTGTACACAGAGGATATTTTTGCAGAATTCTGCATGCAGAGTCTCAATTTGGTGTTTGTCCCATTTTGTGAATTCTTGGTTGGTGAGCGGACCCCAGACCTCACAACCATAAAGGGCAATGGGTTCTATAACTGATTCAAGTATTTTTAGCCAGATCCTAATTAGTATGTCAAATTCTATGTTCCTTTTGATGGCATAGAATGCCCTTCTTGCCTTGTCTCTCAGATCATTCACAGCTTTGTGGAAGTGGCTCTGATGTTTAGGCAGAGGTATGGATAGTGTTTTGTGTGCTCTAGGGAAAAGGTGTCTAGATGGAATTTGTATTTGTGGTCCTGGTGACTGGACCTTTTTTGGAACACCATTATTTTGGTCTTACTGATTGACTGTCAAGGCCCAGGTCCGGCAGAATCTGTGCAGAAGATTTAGGTATTGCTGTAGGCCCTCCTTGGTTGCTGACAGAAGCACCAGATCATCAGCAAACAGTAGACATTTGACTTCTGTCTCTCTTTCCCTCTCTCTCTCTCTCTCTCTCCCTCTCGCTCTCTCTCTCACACTCTCTTCCCACCCGTTTCTCTCCCTGCTGTTACTTCTTCCTTTTCTCTCAATCCTGGCCTGCAGATCAATAATTCAGCCTCCCCTGCAGAGAGACAGGAGCACTGACACACTGATTAGACATGAGCCTGATGGAGAGAGAGGGAGAGACAGAAAAAGAGAGAGGGAGAGATAGAGAGAATGAGGGAGAGAGAGGGTGAGACAGAGAGGGAAAGAGAGAGAGAGCGAAAGTGAGAGAGAGGGTGTGGGAGTGACGCAGAGAGGGAGATAGAGAGAGAAGGATCAGGACATGGGGAGAGCAACAGAGGAACAGACAGAGGGAGAAAATAATGTTACAGTAAAGGGAACAGTAAAAGGAAGAGGTAGAGAAAAGTTAAGATAAAAAATTATGCGAGAGAGAGAATGAAGAGAGGATCGATAAAAAAACATGGATGGAAGAGAGAAAGATGAGATGTATGTTTGCACCATTGTGTATTTGAAAGAATAACAGGGAGAGAGAGAGAGAGAGAGAGAGAGAGAGAGAGAGTATAAGAACATCAGTGTGGTAGGATTGCTGTATTGGTCTGCTGCTCTGTGTGTTTGCTCTTCAGTGTTTACAGAAGTGGATCAGAAGTGGATCATGTTTGACAGTGGCTTCTGACTCATTTCTAACCCCCTGTCCCTTATATTCCCGCTTGAGACGTGTTACATCTCAATCTGACTCCCGTCTCCAACTGTGACCTAACCTGCTGACGGCACTGACACTCAATGGGAACAATGTATACAGGATGAAAGTGGATTTCTTTTGATAGTCCATCACCTATGAATGTAGTTTTATTTTAAAGCGATAGTCCACTCAACGTATAACCCAACATCAATTTGTTGAGTTAGATTAATTTCCTTCACTCATCTCGATTGTAAGCAATTCACCAAGGGCTCGTTTCAATCAGGGGCTCGTTTCCATCAGGGGCTCGTTTCCATCAGGGGCTCGTTTCAATCAGGGGCTCGTTTCAATCAGGGGCTCGTTTCAATCAGGGGCTCGTTTCAATCAGGGGCTCGTTTCAATCAGGGGCTTGTTTCAATCAGGGGCTTGTTTCAATCGCTTTAGCCGACATCCTCATACCTGTTGTTTTGAAGATGTCAGAGGTGAAACTGTGCTAGAACTGTCAAATCCACAAGTGGCTCCCGGCATTATAACTAAAGCAGACATTGTAATTTACTACAAGGAGTCGCATTAACAGAATGCCCATGCAGCCTTGTTTACAAGTTTGAATACTGGAATGTGAGATGTATTCTACTGTGACGCACGTCGTAGAGAGGAGACCAAGGTGCAGCGTGGTAAGTGCTCATGATGAAATTTTATTTATACTCAGAACACTAAACAAAATAACAAACAAAGGAAGGAAGGAAGGAAGGAAGGAAGGAAGGAAAACGAACGTCACATTCTGCAGGCTTTCACTGAGCTGAACAAAAACAAGATCCCACAACTGAAGGAGGGAAAAAGGGCTGCCTAAGTATGATTCCCAATCAGAGACAACGATAGACAGCTGCCTCTGATTGGAAACCATACTCGGCCAAAACAAAGAAATACAAAAACTACATTGCCCACCCCACATCACACCCTGACCTAACCAAACTAGAGGAAATAAAACGTCTCTAAGGTCAGGGCGTGACATTTACACCTCCATTAAGACAATAGAAATGATAGATTTCTCCATTTGAGCGTCATTATTTCTATATAGCTACACTTTCTCCTTCTGAACTTCTAACAGGAGTGGGAGGGGTGTGGCTTCGTGACAATGATTGCAAGAGCAGCTGTTCACCAATATGACGGCTCCAACGCAGTTCCACCTCCGACAGTCAAATGCGGATGTATGCTATCGCCAGTTACCGCTTGATCTGATTGAATCTAGGCCCATGTTTCTTTTATGTAGCCAACCTAGGCTCTAGGCATCTCAGGCTGTGACCTAGCCTACTGACAACACTGACGCTCTGGTAAAACACAGGCATTCAATATAATACAAGGGTTTAATGTAAATCATTGGGTAAAACTATCAATCTAGATTTTTGTTAAAGGAATATTAAACTCTAAATACAACCACATTAAAGGGATATTGCACTCAAGATACAACCTAATCTGATTTTCAGTTTTTCGAAAAAACAAATAAAATATTTAGTAGTGGTGTTTATCAGTACCTTTAGTAGTGGTGTTTATCAGTACCTTTAGTGATGGTGTTTATCAGTACCTTTAGTAGTGGTGTTTATCAGTACCTTTAGTGATGGTGTTTATCAGTACCTTTAGTAGTGGTGTTTATCAATACCTTTAGTAGTGGTGTTTATCAATACCTTTAGTAGTGGTGTTTATCAGTACCTTTAGTGATGGTGTTTATCAGTACCTTTAGTAGTGGTGTTTATCAATACCTTTAGTAGTGGTGTTTATCAGTACCTTTAGTAGTGGTGTTTATCAGTACCTTTAGTAGTGGTGTTTATCAGTACCTTTAGTGATGGTGTTTATCAGTACCTTTAGTAGTGGTGTTTATCAATACCTTTAGTAGTGGTGTTTATCAGTACCTTTAGTAGTGGTGTTTATCAGTACCTTTAGTAGTGGTGTTTATCAATACCTTTAGTAGTGGTGTTTATCAGTAGTAATGGTGTTTATCAGTAGTAGTGGTGTTTATCAGTTCCTTTAGTAGTGGTGTTTATCAATAACTTTAGCAGTTGCGTTTATTAGTAGTAATGGTGTTTATCAGTACCTTTAGTAATGGTGTTTATCAGTTCCTTTAGTAGGGGTGTTTATCAGTACCTTTAGTACTGGTATTTATCAATACCTTTAGTAATGGTGTTTATCAGTTCCTTTAGTAATGGTGTTTATCAGTTCCTTTAGTAGTGGTGTTTATCAGTACCTTTAGGAGTGGTGTTTATCAGTACCTTTAGGAGTGGTGTTTATCAATACCTTTATTAGTGGTGTTTGTCACTACCTTTAGTAGTGGTGTTTATCAATACCTTTAATAGTGGTGTTTATCAGTACCGTTAGTAGTGGTGTTTATCAATACCTTTAGTAGTGGTGTTTGTCAGCAGTAGTGATGTTTATCAATACCTTTAGTAATGGTGTTTATCAGTACCTTTAGTAGTGTTGTTTATCAGTAGTACTGGTATTTATCAATACCTTTAGTAATGGTGTTTATCAGTACCTTTAGTAGTGGTGTTTATCAGTACCTTTAGTAGTGGTGTTTATCAGTACCTTTAGTGGTGTTTATCAATACCTTTAGTAGTGGTGTTGATCAGTACCTTTAGTAGTGGTGTTGATCAGAACCTTTAGTAGTGGTGTTTATCAATACGTTTAGTAGTGGTGTTTATCAGTAGTAGTGGTGTTGATCAGTACCTTTAGTAGTGGTGTTTATCAATACCTTTAGTAGTGGTGTTTATCAGTACCTTTAGAAGTGGTGTTTATCAATAACTTTAGCAGTTGCGTTGATCAGTAGTAATGGTGTTTATCAATACTTTTAGTAATGGTGTTTATCAGTTCCTTTAGTAGTGGTGTTTATCAATACCTTTAGTAGTGGTGTTTGTCAGCAGTAGTGGTGTTTATCAATACCTTTAGTAGTGTTGTTTATCAGTAGTACTGGTATTTATCAATACCTTTAGTAATGGTGTTTATCAGTACCTTTAGTAGTGGTGTTTATCAGTACCTTTAGTAGTGGTGTTTATCAATACCTTTAGT
The DNA here is from genome assembly GCF_901001165.1 of Salmo trutta. Classification (NCBI taxonomy): domain Eukaryota; kingdom Metazoa; phylum Chordata; class Actinopteri; order Salmoniformes; family Salmonidae; genus Salmo; species Salmo trutta. Next base: position 449,871 of record NW_021823509.1, on the reverse strand, counting down.
AGTGGTGTTTATCAATACCTTTGGCAGTGGTGTTTATCTGTAGTAATGGTGTTTATCTGTAGTAATGGTGTTTATCAGTACCTTTTGGTAGTGGTGTTTATCAATACCTTTAGTAGTGGTGTTTATCAGTAGTAGTGATGTTTATCAGTACCTTTATTAGTGGTGTTTATCAGTAGTAGTTGTGTTTCAGTGTTACGAATCCCTTTTTGGCCCAGCGGTCTAGGGGGGATGGATACGAGACCCGTAACATAAATCATGCAAATTAGAATAGTGACAAGTAACAGTGAGAACAAAAACCACAGACAACGGAAATCTACCGTCAAACTCTAAAGGTTTATTGCTAAACACACGGTAATGGGGTGTGAGAAAAGGGGCTGAGCTGGACCCAAGCAAAGAAACAACAATCCAAAACACCCCTAAGCTAGACTAGCCTACCTCAAGAACAGCTAGCTAACTAACCAAAAATACAGTGGGTGGTCCGCCCAGTTCTAACTAGGGTACTTCGACAAAGTATTCCTACGGGTAACGTATGCCTATGGGCAACTTGTCTCGGTTCCCCCTTTTCCCACCAAACAAACAAACAGTCAAACAATACTCACAGTGGGATGGACAAAGTGACATGTAGTTGCAAAAACAAAAGAGATCAATACACAGAGAGCACGATATAGTGAGAGAATGAACACAAAGAGTGATATTGATCTGAGAGAGAACAACTGTCTGGGTTTTTAAACCAAGGGAAAGGGGATGTGATTGGTTGAGGGAAAAGGAACAGGTGTCTTCTGATTGGGGACTGATTGATGACTAATTGGGGAATTGATGATTGTCACCTGTGAGGGGAGAAGGAGAGAAAAGAAATACAAATACAGGATACACACTACCTGTATCCGTAACAATCAGTGCCTTTAGTAGTGGTGTTTATCAGTACCTTTAGTAGTGGTGTTTATCAGTACCTTTAGTAATGGTGTTTATCAGTACCTTTAGTAATGGTGTTTATCAGTACCTTTAGTAGTGGTGTTGATCAGTACCTTTAGTAGTGGTGTTGATCAGTACCTTTAGTAGTGGTGTTGATCAGTACCTTTAGTAATAGTGTTTATCAGTACCTTTTGTAGTGGTGTTTATCAGTACCTTTAGTAGTGGTGTTGATCAGTACCTTTAGTAGTGGTGTTTATCAGTACCTTTAGTAATGGTGTTTATCAGTACCTTTTGTAGTGGTGTTTATCAGTAGTAGTGGTGTTTATCAGTACCTTTAGTGGTGTTTATCAGTAGTAGTGGTGTTTATCAGTACCTTTAGTGGTGTTTATCAGTAGTAGTGGTGTTTATCAGTACCTTTAGTGGTGTTTATCAGTAGTAGTGGTGTTTATCAGTACCTTTAGTGGTGTTTATCAGTAGTAGTGGTGCTTATCAGTACCTTTAGTGGTGTTTATCAGTAATAATGGTGTTTATCAATACCTTTAGTAGTGGTGTTTATCCGTACCTTTAGTTGTGCTGTTTATCAATACCTTTGGTAGTGGTGTTTATCAATACCTTTAGTAGAGGTGTTTATCAATACCTTTAGTAGTGGTGTTTATTAGTAGTAGTGGTGTTTATCAGTACCTTTAGTGGTGTTTATCAGTAGTAGTGGTGTTTATCAGTACCTTTAGTGGTGTTTATCAGTAATAATGGTGTTTATCAATACCTTTAGTTGTGCTGTTTATCAATACCTTTGGTAGTGGTGTTTATCAATACCTTTAGTAGAGGTGTTTATCAATACCTTTAGTAGTGGTGTTTATCAATACCTTTAGTAGTGGTGTTTATCAATTCCTTAGGTGTGGTGTTTATCAGTATCTTTAGTAATGGTGTTTATCAGTACCTTTAGTAGTGGTGTTTATCAGTACATTTAGTAGTGGTGTTTATCAGTACCTTTAGTAGTGGTGTTTATCAGTACCTTTATTAGTGGTGTTTATCAGTAGTAATGGTGTTTATAAGTACCTTAAGTAGTGGTGTTTATCAGTACCTTTAGTAGTGGTGTTTATCAGTACCTTTGGTAGTGGTGTTTATCAGTAGTAGCGATGGTTATCAGTACCTGTAGTAGTGGTTTTTATCAGTACCTTTAATAGTGGTGTTTATCAATACCTTTAGCAGTGGTGTTTATCAGTACCTTTAGTAATGGTGTATATCAGTACCTTTAGTAATGGTGTTTATCAGTAACTTTAGTAGTGGTGTTTGTCAGTGCCTTTGGTATTGGTGTTTATCAGTAGTAGTGGTGTTTATCAACACCTTTAGTAGTGGTGTTTATCAGTAGTAGTGGTGTTCATCAGTACCTTTAGTAGTGGTGTTTATCAATACCTTTAGTAGTGGTGTTTATCAATACCTTTAGTAGTGTTGTTTATCAGTACCTTTAGTAGTGTTGTTTATCAGTACCTTTAGTAGTGGTGTTTATCAGTACCTTTAGTAATGGTGTTTATCAATACCTTTAGTAGTAGTAATGGTGTTTATCAGTACCGTTTAGTAGTGGTGTTTATCAATACCTTTAGTACTGGTGTTTATCAGTACCTTTTAGTAGTGGTGTTTATCAATACCTTTAGTAGTGTTCTTTATCAATACCTTTAGTAGTGGTGTTTATCAGTAGTAATGGTGTTTGTCAATACCTTTAGTAGTGGTGTTGATCCGTACCTTTAGTTGTGCTGTATATCAATAACTTTGGTAGTGATTTTTATCAATACCTTTAGTAGTGGTGTTTATCAATACCTTTAGTAGTGGTGTTTATCAATACCTTTAGTAGTGGTGTTTATCAGTACCTTTAGAAGTGGTGTTTATCAGTACCTTTAGTAGTGGTGTTTATCAATACCTTTAGTAGTGGTGTTTATCAGTAGTAGTGGTGTTCATCAGTACCTTTAGTAGTGGTGTTTATCAATACCTTTAGAAGTGGTGTTTATCAGTACCTTTAGTAGTAGTATATATCAATACCTTTAGTAATGGTGTTTATCAGTACCGTTTAGTAGTGGTGTTTATCAATACCTTTAGTAGTGGTGTTTATCAGTACCTTTTAGTAGTGGTGTTTATCAATACCTTTAGTAGTGTTGTTTATCAATACCTTTAGTAGTGGTGTTTATCAGTAGTAATGGTGTTTATCAATACCTTTAGTAGTGGTGTTTATCTGTACTTTTAGTTGTGCTGTTTATCAATACCTTTGATAGTGTTTTTTATCATTACCTTTAGTTGTGGTGTTTATCAATACCTTTAGTAGTGGTGTTTTTCAATACCTTAGGTGTGGTGTTTATCAGTAACTTTAGTAATGGTGTTTATCAGTACCTTTAGTAGTGGTGTTTATAAGTACCTTTATTAGTGTTGTTTATGAGTAGTAATGGTATTTATCAGTACCTTAAGTAATGGTGTTTATCAGTACCTTTAGTAGTGGTGTTTATCAGTTGTAGTGTTGTTTATGAGTAGTAATGGTATTTATCAGTACCTTTAGTAGTGGTGTTTATCAGTTGTAGTGGTGTTTATCAGTACCTTTAGTAGTGGTGTTTATCAGAACCTTTAGTAGTGGTGTTTATCAGTACCTTTAGTAGTGGTGTTTATCAGTACCTTTAGTAGTTGTGTTTATCAGTACCTTTAGTAGTTGTGTTTATCAGTACCTTTAGTAGTGGTGTTTATCAATACCTTTAGTAGTGGTGTTTATCAGTAGTAAGGGTGTTTGTCAATACCTTTAGTAGTGGTGTTGATCCGTACCTTTAGTTGTGCTGTATATCAATAACTTTGGTAGTGATTTTTATCAATACCTTTAGTAGTGGTGTTTATCAATACCTTTAGTAGTGGTGTTTATCAATACCTTTAGTAGTGGTGTTTATCAGTACCTTTAGAAGTGGTGTTTATCAGTACCTTTAGTAGTGGTGTTTATCAATACCTTTAGTAGTGGTGTTTATCAGTAGTAGTGGTGTTCATCAGTACCTTTAGTAGTGGTGTTTATCAATACCTTTAGAAGTGGTGTTTATCAGTACCTTTAGTAGTAGTATATATCAATACCTTTAGTAATGGTGTTTATCAGTACCGTTTAGTAGTGGTGTTTATCAATACCTTTAGTAGTGGTGTTTATCAGTACCTTTTAGTAGTGGTGTTTATCAATACCTTTAGTAGTGTTGTTTATCAATACCTTTAGTAGTGGTGTTTATCAGTAGTAATGGTGTTTATCAATACCTTTAGTAGTGGTGTTTATCTGTACTTTTAGTTGTGCTGTTTATCAATACCTTTAGTTGTGGTGTTTATCAATACCTTTAGTAGTGGTGTTTTTCAATACCTTAGGTGTGGTGTTTATCAGTAACTTTAGTAATGGTGTTTATCAGTACCTTTAGTAGTGGTGTTTATAAGTACCTTTATTAGTGTTGTTTATGAGTAGTAATGGTATTTATCAGTACCTTAAGTAATGGTGTTTATCAGTACCTTTAGTAGTGGTGTTTATCAGTTGTAGTGTTGTTTATGAGTAGTAATGGTATTTATCAGTACCTTTAGTAGTGGTGTTTATCAGTTGTAGTGGTGTTTATCAGTACCTTTAGTAGTGGTGTTTATCAGAACCTTTAGTAGTGGTGTTTATCAGTACCTTTAGTAGTGGTGTTTATCAGTACCTTTAGTAGTTGTGTTTATCAGTACCTTTAGTAGTTGTGTTTATCAGTACCTTTAGTAGTGGTGTTTATCAATACCTTTAGTAGTGGTGTTTATCAGTAGTAAGGGTGTTTATCAGTACCTTTAGTATTGGTGTTTATCACCAGTAGGGGTGTTTATCAGAACTTTTAGTAGTGGTGTTTATCAGTACCTTTAGTAGTGGTGATTTTCAGTACCTTTAGTAGTGGTGTTTATCAGTAGGCATGGTGTTTATCAGTACCTTAAGTAGTGGTGTTTATCAGTACCTTTAGTAGTGGTGTTTATCAGTACCTTTAGTAGTGGTGTTTATCAGTAGTAATGATGGTTATCAGTACCTGTAGTATTGGTGTTTATCAGTAGTAGTGGTGTTTATCAATACCTTTAGTAATGGTGTATATCAGTACCTTTAGTAGTGTTGTTTATCAGTACTTTTGGAAGTGGTGTTTATCAGTACCTTTAGTGGTGTTTGTCAGTGACTTTAGTATTGGTGTTTATCAGTAGTAGTGGTGTTTATCAATACCTTTAGTAGTGGTGTTTATCAGTACCTTTAGTAATGGTGTATATCAGTACCTTTAGTAGTGGTGTTTATCAGTACCTTTAGTAATGGTGTATATCAGTACCTTTAGTAATGGTGTTTATCAGTACCTTTAGTAATAGTGTTTATCAATACCTTTAGTAGTAGTATTTATCAATACCTTTAGTAATGGTGTTTATCAGTAGTTATGGTGTTTATCAATACCTTTAGAAGTGGTGTTTATCAGTACCTTTAGTTGCGCTGTTTATCAATACCTTTGGTAGTGGTGTTTATCAGTACCTTTAGTAATGGTGTTTGTCAGTAGTAATGGTGTTTATCAATACCTTTAGTATTTGTGTTTATCAGTACCTTTAGTTGTGCTGTTTATCAATACCTTTTGTAGTGGTGTTTATCAGTCCCTTTAGTAGTGGTGTTTATCAGTACCTTTAGTAATGGTGTTTGTCAGCAGTAATGGTGTTTATCAATACCTTTAGTAGTGGTGTTTATCAGTACCTTTAGTAGTGGTGTTTATCAGTACCTTTAGTTGTGGTGTTTATCAGTACCTTTAGTAGTGGTGTTTATCAGTACTTTTAGTAGTGGTGTTTATCAGTAGTAGTGGTGTTTATCAATAGTAGTGGTGTTTATCAGTACCTTTGGTAGTAGTGTTTATCAATACCTTCAGTAGTGATGTTTGTCAGTACAAAGCAGTCATTTACTGTCAGGGTTGGCTCAAGGAAGCAGGAGAGGCAGAGTCAAGGGGGCCCCCCTTCATCAGTGAGGTAATGGGAGCCGCCACCTGCCCAAAGCACCGGATAAACCTACGGTAGTAATGGGCAAATCCCAAAATCCGCTGCACCTCCTTCACCGTGGTGGGAGTCGGCCAATTATGCACGGCCGAGATGCGGTCACATTCCATCACCACCCTGGATGTGGAAATGCAATACCCTAGAAAAGAGACGGCTGGCTTGGAAAACTCACATTTCTCAGCCTTGACGTATAGGTCATGCCCCACCAGTCGCCCAAGCAATTTACGCACCAGAGACACATGCTCGGCGCGTGTAGCGGAGTAGACCAGAATGTCATCGATGTACACCACTACACCCTGACCGAGCATGTCCCGGAGAATCTCGTCCACAAAGGATTGGAAGACAGCGGGAGCATTCTTTAACCTGTTGGGGCCACCCCTTCCCGTTCGGATCCCGGTAACAGGATTGCTTGACAAGATACATGGCGCGAAATTCAAAAGAGCAAAAATCTAATAATTTAAATTTCTCAAACAATCAACTATTTTACACCCTTTGAAAGATAAACATCTCCTTAATCTAACCACGTTGTCCGATTTCAAAAAGGCTTTACGGCGAAAGCATAAAGTTAGATTATGTTAGGACAGTACATTGACAAAACATTACACACAGCTATTTTCAATGCAAAGACAGGCGTCACCAGCTAAAATTATGCACTAACCTTTGACAATCTTCATCCGATGACACTCCTAGGACATTATGTTAGACAATACATGCAGTTTTTGTTCTATCAAGTTCATATTTATATCCAAAAACAGCATTTTACAATGGCGGTGATGTTCAGAAAATATTTAGCCTCCAAAACTGCCAGTGAATCAGCACTACAATTTTCTAAATTACTATTCGAAAACATTGGTAAAATATAATATTGTCATTCAAAGAATTATAGATTAACATCTCGTGAATGCAACCGCATTGCCAGATTTCAAAATAACTTTACTGGGAAATCACACTTTGCAATAAACAAGATACTATGCTCAGAAAAATAGGCTAGGCGATACAGACTAGCACCATCTTGGAACCATCTAAAATCAAATATACTATTGTAAATATTCCCTTACCTTTTATTATCTTCATCAGAAGGCACTTTCAGGTATCCCAGGTCCACAACAAATGTTGTTTTGTTCGAAGAAGTTCATAATTTATGTCCAAAAAAGCTCCTTCTTGTTAGCGCGTTCCGAAGGCTACTCAAAATGTATGAAGTGTGCGGAAGATGTCGTTCAAACATGTCAAACGTTGTATAGCATAAATCTTTAGGGCCTTTTTCAATCAGAACTTCAATAATATTCAAGGCGGACGATTGCAATGTCTTACAAAACGTTTCAGAACGAAAGAGTACCCACATGCACACGCGTCATAGTAGTAATGGCCCTCCCCCTATGACAAACTTTCCAGGCTTCTCATTCGGTCAGTTTTTACAGGAGAAGACTCAAACCACTTTGTAAAGACTGTTGACATCTAGTGGAAGCCTTAGGAAGTGCTAAATGAATCCTAACTCACTGTGTGTTTCATAGGCAAAGGCTTGAAAGTGAGTCCACACATCAGATTTCCACTTCCTGTTAGGATTTGTCTCAGGGTTTTGACTGCCATATGAGTTCTGTTATACTCACAGACACAATTCAAACAGTTTTCGAAACTTTAGAGTGTTTTTATCCAAATCTAATAATAATATGCATATTCTCATTTCTGGGCAAGAGCAGTAACCAGTTTAAATCGGGTACGTTTTTTATCCGGCCGTGAAAATACTGCCCCCTAGCCCCAACAGGTTTTAACCCATACGGCATGACGAGGTACTCATAATGGCCAGATGTGGTACTAAATGCAGTTTTCCACTCGTCCCCTCCTCGGATACGCACCAAATTATACGCACTCCTGAGATCCAATTTCGTGAAGAAGCGCGCCGCGTGAAATGACTCCACCGCCATGGCGATGAGAGGTAGTGGGTAACTGAAACCCACCGTGATAGAATTTAGACCGCTATAGTCAATGCACGGGCGCAGACCTCCCTCCTTCTTCGCAAAAAAGAAGCTCGAGGAGACAGGCGAGTTGGATGGCCGAATGTATCCCTGCCTCAAGGACTCAGTGATGTATGTTTCCATAGCTACTGTCTCCTCCTGAGACAGGGGATACACGTGACTACGGGGAAGTGCAGCGCCCACCTGGAGGTTTATCGCACAGTCTCCTCGTCGATGAGGTGGTAATTGGGTCGCCTTCGTGCAGGAGCGGACTCCCCCTCCAGTCTTCCTGGCTGCAGCCCCCCCTATCTCCATAGGCGTGGAAGCAGGAGGGCTGGAAGGTGGCATGAGCAGGGCCCGGTTCGGACGCCCGCGGGCGGCCAGCAGATTGTCCAGTCGGATGGACAGGTCAATCAGCTGGTCCAGGGTGATGGTCGTGTCCCGACAGGCTGACTCCCGGCGGACGTCCTCCCTCAGACTACACCGGTAGTGATCTATAAGGGCCCTCTCATTCCACCCCGCTCCAGCGGCCAGGGTCCGGAACTCTAGAGCAAAGTCCTGCGTGCTCCTCGTCTCCTGTCTCAGGTGAAATAGCCGCTTACCCGCCGCTTTACCCTCCGGGGGATGATCGAACACTGCCCAGAAACGGCGGGTGAATTCCGGGTAGTTGTCCCTGGCTGAGTCCGGACTGTCCCACACGGCGTTGGTCCATACCAGGGCTCTACCCGTGAGACACGAGACGAGGACGCTGACGCTCTCCTCCCCCGAGGGAGGAGGACGAACGGTCACCAGGTATAACTCCAACTGGAGTAAGAAGCCCTTACACCCAGCGGCCGTCCCATCGTACTCCCTGGGGGGGGGCGAGCTTCACCCCACTGGTACTGGGGGCTGTGGGTGCTGGTTGGGGTGCAGGCTGTTGAACCGCCGCGTTAGTGGGGCTGGGAGCGCTTCGGTCCCAACTCTCCATGCGCGCCAACACCTGGTCCATGGCGGTGCCCAGACGGTGGAGCAGGGCAGAGTGTTGGGCAACTCTTTCCTCCATGGACGGGGCTGGCGCTGAAGCTCCTGCTGACTCCATTCATTTTGGTGCGTGATTCTGTCAGGGTTGGCTCAAGGAAGCAGGAGAGGCAGAGTCAAGCGCAGGAGACAGAAAATCTTTTAATAAGCATCCACAATGTCCGAACACGGTAGGGCAGGGCGCATACAAACAAATGCTCCAAAACCCCAGCTTAAACACTAAGCAGGGACGCAGCCCACAATAACCTCTGCGGCAAACAAAAACACAGGCAGAGGGAAAACACTCGTTCCTCAAACGACATAAGTCCTGACATGGAACAATCACGCACAAAACCCAAACCTACCTAGCTAGACTAAATACCCCATCCCACTAACAACTAAAACAAAACAGGTGCGTGCCTAACCTAGACCTAACCAACAGAAAGTGAAACAGAGGATCGATGGCAGCTAGTAGGCCGGCGACGACGACCGCCGAGCGTCGCCCAGGCGAGGAGGGGCGCCACCATCCGTCGGTGTCGTGACATTTACGATCTAATACACAACCAATTGTAAGATTATGTGCATTTGTGTGTCCATGCATGTGGGGATCCGAGTGTGTGTGTGCTTGTGTGCCGGGCGACCAGACCAATCCAACACTCATCGATTTTCCTCTAATGAGGTAATACAAGTGAAGCCTGAAAACCATTTAGAACGGAACAATACACACACACACAATTCTCAGAACTCATCAAGCTACTACTGGAACCCGTCGTCACGGTGATATACCTCCCCCCGGTTACCGGCGGCGACCTGGGGCGAGGTGGAGAGGCGTTGAGGAGTAAAGGCAAATACAGGAGGATGGATGGACGATGTACGATCATGATGAGAAGTGTCCAGTATTATTGATCTCCCACTAACAACCATTGTTCATGATGGTTGTAAGGCTATAGAATAGGCCTACTGTGGATTCGGAAAGTATTCAGCCTCCTGATTCTTTTCACATTTTGTTATGTTACAGCCTTATTATATAATTGATTAAATAGTTTGCTTTCCTTACCAATCTACACACTATACCTCATAATGACAAAGCAAAAAATGACTTTTTGAAATTGTTGCAAAATGTATAAAAAATAAAACACTTGAATATCACATTTACATAAATATTCGGACCCTTTACTCAGTACTTTGTTGAAGCATCTTTGGCAGCAATTACAACCTCGAGTCTTCTTGGGTATGATGCTACAAGCTTGGCACACCTGTACTTGGGGAGTTTCTTCCATTCTTCTCTGAATATCTTCTTAAGCTCTGTCAGGTTGGATGGGGAGCGTCTCTGCACAGCTATTTTCAGGTCTCTCCAGAGATATTCGATTGGGTTCAAGCCCAGGATCTGGCTGGGCCACTCAAGGACATTCAGAGACTTGTCCCAAAGCCACTCCTGCGTTGTCTTGGCTGTGTGTTTAGAGTTATTGTCCTGTTGGAAGGTAAACGTTCGCCCAAGTCTGAGGTCCTGAGCGCTCTGAAGTAGGTTTTCATCAAGGATCTCTCTGTACTTTGCCTCTTTCCCTTGATACTGACTAGTCTCCCAGTCCCTGCCGCTGAAAAACATCCCTACAGCATGATGCTGCCACCACCCTGCGTCACCGTAGAGATGATGCCTGGTTTCCTCCAGGCGTGACGCTCGACATTCAGGCCAAAAAGTTAAATCTTGGTTTAATCAGAACAGAGAATCTTGTTTCTGATGGTCTGAGAGTCTTTAAGTGCCTTTTGGCAAACTCCAAGCGGGCTGTCATGTGCCTTTTACTGATGAATGACTTCCGTCTGGCCACTCTACCATAAAGGCCTGATTGGTGGAGTGCTGCAGAGATGGTTGTCCTTCTGGAAGGTTCTCCCATCTCCACAGAGGAACTCTGGAGGTCTGTCAGAGTGAGCATCGGGTTCTTGGTCACCTCCCTGACCAAGGCCCTTCTCCCCCGATTGCTCAATTTGGCCGGGCGGCCAGCTCTAGGAAGAGTCTTGGTGGTTCTAAACTTCTTCCAATTATGAATGATGGAGGCCATTTTGTTCGTTGGGACCTTCAATGCTGCAGACATTTTTTGGTAACCTTCCCCAGATCTGTGCCTCGATACAATCCTGTTTCGAGGCTTTAAGGACAATTCCTTCGACCTCATGGTTTTTGCTCTGACATGCACTGTCAACTGTGGGGCCTTATATAGACAGGTGTGTGCCTTTTCTAAATAATGACCAATCAATTCAATTGACAACAGGTGGACTCCAATCAAGTTGTAGAAAAATCTCAATAATGATAAATGGAAACAGGATGCACTTGAGCTGAATTTCGAGTCTCATAGCAAAGGTTTTGAATAATTACGTAAATAAGGTATTTCTGTCTTTTATTTGTAATACATTTTCAAAAATGTCTAAAAACCTGTTTTCGCTTCGTCGTTATGAGGTATTGTATTTCGATTGATAAGGATTTTTTAAAATCAATTTTAAAGTATAGCTGTAACGTAACAAAATGTGGAAAAATGTAAAGGGTCTGAATACCTTCCGAGTGCACTACATACGTTTTCATGGCGTCCTAACTAATTTCGCCAAGATATCTGATCTCTAGTGAGTGGAGTTAAAAGCAGAAAGGTAATCAGGTTTGTAGTACCGTAAATTCCGGACTATTAAGCGCACCTGAATATAAGCCGCACCCACTGAATTTAAAAAAATATATTATTTTGAGCATAAATAAGCCGCACATGTCTATAAGCCGCAGGTGCCTACCGGTACATTGAAACAAATGAACTTTACACAGGCTTTAACGAAACACGGCTTGTAACAAAAATAAATAGGCTTTAACGAAACACGGTTTATAACAAAAAATTAAAAATTTGCAGTAAACAGCAGCCTACCAAGAAAGTCATTGCTCCAGACCAAGCTCCTGTGCAGCAGCTCTATTTCCTTTTCCAACAGCCAGATCAATCGCCTTCAACTTGAAAGCTGCATCATATGCATTTCTCCGTGTCTTTGCCATGATGAGGGTGACAAAATGACTACCGTAATCAGAATGATGGGAAGTTTGAGAGCGCTCGATTTAATCTAAACAGTAAACAAAAAAGTTGTTTGACCTTAACCCGTTCGGCAATTTCATTGGTCTAATGAAAGCTTCATGCCGCCAAAAAACTGAACACGTCACAGAATGTGTTTTAAAAAAAATATATACATACATTTTTTTGGAAAGCGGGAAAAATCCAGATATTAGCCGCGTCATTGTTTAAGCCGCTAAGTTCAAAGTGTGGGAAAAAAGTAGCGGCTTATAGTCCGGAAATTACGGTAGTATTGATCTAACAGCAATCTGTATTTATTCATGGGGGTTTAAAGATGTAGAATACCTTTTCATGAAGGTGTGTGTGTGTGTGTGTGTGTGTGTGTGTGTGTGTGTGTGTGTGTGTGTGTGTGTGTGTGTGTGTGTGTGTGTGTGTGTGTGTAATTGCCGGCCTACCCTCCTGACTGCCTACCTGCATGTGTGTGTGAGTATATGTCTGCCTGCCCCTCTGTCTGCAGAGATCAGGCGACATTGTGGTTATAGTGACATGCTGGATGTTGGTGTTATTTCTGCACTCTAGGCCAATCCAGTGACATGCTGGATCTTGGTGTTATTTCTGCACACTAGGCCAATCCAGTGACATTCTGGATGTTGGTGTTATTTCTGCACACTAGGCCAATCCACTGGCATGCTGGATGTTGGTGTTATTTCTGCACTCTAGGCCAATCCAGTGACATGCTAGATGTTGGTGTTATTTCTGCACTCTAGGCCAATCCAGTGACATGCTGGATCTTGGTGTTATTTCTGCACACTAGGCCAATCCAGTGACATTCTGGATGTTGGTGTTATTTCTGCACACTAGGCCAATCCACTGGCATGCTGGATGTTGGTGTTATTTCTGCACTCTAGGCCAATCCAGTGACATGCAGGATGTTGGTGTTATTTCTGCACTCGAGGCCAATCCAGTGACATGCTAGATGTTGGTGTTATTTCTGCACTCTAGGCCATTCCAGTGACATGCTGGATGTTGGTGTTATTTCTGCACTCTAGGCCAATCCAGTGACATGCTGGATGTTGGTGTTATTTCTGCACACTAGGCCATTCCAGTGACATGCTGGATGTTGGTGTTATTTCTGCACTCTAGGCCAATCCAGTGACATGCTAGATGTTGGTGTTATTTCTGCACACTAGGCCAATCCAGTGACATGTTGGATGTTGGTGTTATTTCTGCACACAAGACCAATCCAGTGACATGCTAGATGTTGGTGTTATTTCTGCACTCTAGGCCAATCCAGTGACATGCTAGATGTTGGTGTTATTTCTGCACACTAGGCCAATCCAGTGACATGCTGGATCTTGGTGTTATTTCTGCACTCTAGGCCAATCCAGTGACATGCTAGATGTTGGTGTTATTTCTGCACTCTAGGCCATTCCAGTGACATGCTGGATGTTGGTGTTATTTCTGCACACTAGGCCAATCCAGTGACATGTTGGATGTTGGTGTAATTTCTGCACTCTAGACCAATCCAGTGACATGCTAGATGTTGGTGTTATTTCTGCACTCTAGGCCAATCCAGTGACATGCTAGATGTTGGTGTTATTTCTGCACTCTAGGCCATTCCAGTGACATGCTGGATGTTGGTGTTATTTCTGCACTCTAGACCAATCCAGTGACATGCTAGATGTTGGTGTTATTTCTGCACTCTAGGCCAATCCAGTGACATGCTGGATGTTGGTGTTATTTCTGCACTCTAGGCCAATCCAGTGACATGTTGGATGTTGGTGTTATTTCTGCACACAAGACCAATCCAGTGACATGCTGGATGTTGGTGTTATTTCTGCACTCTAGGCCAATCCAGTGACATGCTAGATGTTGGTGTTATTTCTGCACACAAGACCAATCCAGTGACATGCTGGATGTTGGTGTTATTTCTGCACACAAGACCAATCCAGTGACATGCTGGATGTTGGTGTTATTTCTGCACTCTAGGCCAATCCAGTGACATGCTAGATGTTGGTGTTATTTCTGCACACTAGGCCATTCCAGTGAAATGCTGGATGTTGGTGTTATTTCTGCACACTAGGCCAATCCAGTGACATGCTGGATGTTGGTGTTATTTCTGCACTCTAGGCCAATCCAGTGACATGCTGGATGTTGGTGTTATTTCTGCACTCTAGGTCAATCCAGTGACATGCTGGATGTTGGTGTTATTTCTGCACACTAGGCCAATCCAGTGACATGCTGGATGTTGGTGTTATTTCTGCACTCTAGGTCATTCCAGTGACATGCTGGATCTTGGTGTTATTTCTGCACACTAGGCCAATCCAGTGACATGCTGGATGTTGGTGTTATTTCTGCACTCTAGGCCATTATAGTGACATGCTGGATGTTGGTATTATTTCTGCACACTAGGCCATTCCAGGTACCATTCTCCTACCCATTCTTGTTCACGCATAAACCTGACAATTATTAAGACACCTTTCTGAGTAAAACTGGAAACTTTAATTAGTGAGGATCTCATGAAATGTGGCCTCTCTTAGATGCGTTACAACCTTTCACTCACAAGTACACACACACACACACACACACACACACACACACACACACACACACACACACACACACACACACACACACACACACACACACACACACACACACACAGAAACACACACACACACACTGCTCCCTCTTAAATATTGTACAACCATTATCCCAACTTCAGATCTGTGCCAAATGAAAATAAAGTCTCAAAAATAATGCTGCAAGCTGAGAGAGGGAGGGAGTGAGGGAGGGAGGGGGGGGAGGGAGGGAGGGGGTGAAGAAGAGAGTGAGATTTAGGGAGGGCGGAAGAAGGGAGGTGGAGATAGGGATTGGAGAAGTGAGTGAGGGCAGGAGAGATAGTACATGCAGATTTATACAGTTATGAATCTCTCTCTCTCCCTTTCTGTCATTGGAATGAAAAATGGAATGGATCAATGGAAACGCATGATTAATATATCATTAGCTTTTTATGATGAACTGTGTAGGTGTAGGATCTTAATTTGAGCCAGTTTGCTAAAACAGGAAAATAATCCTGCAGCAGGAAATGCCAATTATTATGTGGATTATAATGAATGGACATTTCTGTAGAGGTTGCTACACTTTTTCTAAATGGAAATTACAAACTTCATATGCCTTTTTAAACCTCAAATACACTACGTTTTAAATCACCCTGTTGCAACAGGGTGATCACAATTAAGACCCTACATCTGTATAGGACGATTTTAACATTGTCGACGGAGACAATATTTATGTTACTACCATATTCTAGAGGAGAGGTTAGACTGCACACAGCACAGATATAGCAGAATATGAGGTGATACTAAGCCATAAACCGTATTGGTAAGTGACAGATAGCATCATTACCTGAGGGTTTTAAGCCCAAATGTTCACGTCACCGTGGTAATTGTATCAAATGGCTAATTTTACACTGAAATCACTGAAGCTCATACCATTATTACTGTACCATAACTAAACACAGTGTCTAACGTCAGTATAACTGTACCATAACTAAACATAACATCTACTATCATTATTACAGTACCATAACTAAACATAACATCTACTGTCATTATAACTGTA